>NW_024582794.1:136109-154711 GCF_018398535.1 Haplochromis burtoni
CACACACACACACACACACACACACACACAAATCCTACTTTGTCTGCTTTGTGCTGTTAGACTAAGCAGAAACAAAGGTGCAGGTAAGACAGAGGGTCCCTGGGAACTGTCTCTCAACACACACGTGCTTGCTTGCAAGTACACACACTCTCACACACTCAGTCACACACACTCTCACACACTCAGTCACACACAGACACGCGGCAGGTCCCGGGGAGCCTGACTGTCAATATCAAGTAGAGCGAACAGCTCCCACAATGCCTCAGCACGCCCCAGCCGCAGGACCCAGTGGGCTCAGCTGACACACACCCACGTACGTGTGGAAGCTGCAGACTTATACACAACCTCGTGCACACACAGAGTTCAGGAGCGTCGTTTGCAACCTTGGAAATGGAAACACTGGCCTGTATCACTCTGCTGGATCACACCAAGAGCTTTTATACATTTGACTTTTCTGTGCGTAGCTGGCTCCTCCTCTTTTGCAGACACCGTTATTTTTATGGAAACGTGCCCTCTCACTGTTTCTCACCTTAGGAGCAGGTGAAACCTCGGCCTTCTTTCCTGCTGCGCTGGTTTCAGGACTGATCTCCGGATGATCCGTCTGGACGTGGTTCTCCAAGTCCTCCAGGCTTTCAAACTTCACCCCGCACTCTGGACACCTCAGCCCAGCCGCGGCCTTCTCCGCGTCCCCGGGCGTGACGGCTCCTCCCTGGCTGGGACTCTGGCCGTTCGTGCCCCTGATGTGATTTGAGCATTTGATTTGTTTTAGCTGATTTCAGTGATTCTAACTGATGCTAAACAAAAAGGATTTCTTCACTAACTTTGGTAGTTTTAGGAAGTATCTGTGCAGCTTGTGACAGCTGGAGCAGAAAATCTGAATAAACTGGGCAGGTTTTTGAAAGATATTTCAAATATTCATATACTTTTCATAAGAAATGCACCCAATAAACATGTGCCGAGTTACCCTGTGCCAGGCAAAGCTTCCAAACGGAGAGGCATTCATTCTTGACTTTAGTCATTATTCTTTCCCACAGAGGGCTGAGTCATGCTGCAGCCCTGTTCACAGCATTGCTGCCTACCTGCTCATGCAACCAGCACAGAGGCCGTAAGGCAGGCCGTTGACATCCAGCTTCACCAGCTCGCCTTTGTTCTTGAACTCCTTGAGGCAGAAGGCGCACTTATACAGCTTGTGCTGCTGCAGCTGCCCATTAGGGGACGAAGAGGCAGAGCCGTTTCCTCCAGCTAGTCCTCCATTCCCGCCTCCGACCGCAGCTCCTCCCAGCGCCGCGCCCGAGGAGATCTTCTGCATGTGGAAGGTGCCGTGGATTTTCAGCTCTAGCGTGGAGGTGACCGTCTGCATGCAGACGACGCAGCGGAAGCCGGTGAGGGAGTTGCGAAGGTCGGGGTGCATCTGGCAATGCTCTATGAACTCCTCTTCGCTCTGCAAGGGCATCTTACAGATTCGACAGGTTCCCGTGTCCAAGCTTTTACTGTGGGTCACCTGAAGAGAGGGAGCACAGACGATTAACACGACCGTGACCAGTTACAAGACACGGCGTTGCTTTTTTCAGTAACGAGTAACCTAACTAATCACCATTCCTATCGTTACAACGCCGTTACCGTTACTAACAAGAAAACTGAAGCTGTGTTCAGTTTATCTTATATCAGCTGCAAAGAAGAAGCTGTAAGTAACCCTTTTTTGAAGAAGTAACTAGTAACTGTAATGAATTACTTTTTCAAAGTAACTTGCCCAACACTGACCGTGACACATCAAAACACCTCAGACGAAGAAGTCACTTTGATAAAAGCTCAACATCAGCATCACTGATAAGTGACGAAGGCTGCGTAACAAATCGCCTCTCTGAGGAGTATCGAGCTCTAAATTCAAAGCAGCCAAAGACGAGTCAGGATCCAAATCTAGGCGCAGAAAGAGAAAACGGCAAAAACGTCGCACACGCAGAAACGTGTCTGCACCGCTGCACCTGCTGCTCAGTGGAAAGTACTTGTCACAAGTCTGAAGTACCTTGTGCTCGGTGAGGGTCAGCAGAGAGGGGAAACGCTCGCCACAGATGGGACACATGTAGTGTTTGGCGGGGCCGCGGTGCGTCTGAGCGTGCTCACGAAGCCCGTTCTCAGAGAAGAAGGTTCGGGAGCACACGTTGCACTTGTGGTTTCCTTTGATGAAGTCCGCCTTCTTCTTTCGAGAACCTGTTGTACAAAATTAAGACGCATAATCACAAATACGATAACAACACAGAGGACTCGCTTCCTGACGATGACAGAGTACGACAGCATCGTTACCGGCGTCGTCTTCTCCCGGCCGGATGTTGTGGTCACGCAGTCGGTGGTTCTGCAGCAGGGACTCCATGGTGTAGGCAGCGCCGCAGATATCGCAGGCGTACATGGGCTCTGAATTATCCAGCTCCTCCTCTCCTCCGCTCGCCTCGTGGCTGTTGGCTGCATCTCCCCCCTGGCTCGACCCTCCTCCCACCGCTGCGCTCTTCAGCAGCATGTTCTGCAAGTCGGCTTGCTCGGCAGCTGCAACCGTCGCTCTCTCCACGCTTCCTGCTCCTCCGTTGCCACTTCCTCCTCCTCCTCGCTTGGAGGTCTGCGCCAAACCGTTAGGCGTCCCGTTCTGGCTCCCGCTGCTCCCGGTGCCGCCTCCATTGCCGGTGATGTTGCTGCCATCGAAGACGCAGTGCTTTTCTCTCAGGTGTCTCTCCAGCAGTGAGATGGCGTGGAAAGCTTTGCCGCAGAAGCGGCACGTGAACTTCTTGCTGTGCGTGGTGATGTGACACTGGAGCTCCACTTCTGTTCCAAAGCTCTCCCCGCAGAAGATGCACTTCCGGGGCTTGAGTCCTGTCAGTCAAAGATCAAGTTATCGTGAAGATGAATCCGTGGCACAGGAACGGGAAATATCAGACATTCTTTTCACATCGTAATCGTGTATTTGTTAAACGTAACGCGGCACAGCTGGACAGTACCTGCACCGAGACCTCCCGGGAGGCCCGACCTTTGGCCCAGATGGTTATGTTTAACGTGCAGCTGAAGATCCGTCTCCTTCCTAAAGTCCCAGGCACAAGCTGTGCAGCGAAACAGCTTCTTCTCGTTGCTGTGCTTCACTGCCAAATGCACCTGGATGTGAGGCCAGAGAAACAAACTCTTGAGCAGATAAACTTTGCATCTTTCGGGATTCGTGTCTGCAAAAGGTCACACTCAACAACGAGCCACGTGTCGTTTACCTGTATAGACACCTTGGAGTCAAAGACCTCCTGGCAGAGAGTGCAGTGGTACAAGACAAACGTGTGCATGTCGAGCAGGTGTTTCTGCAGGTCGTCCACCGACGAGAACTGTTTGTCGCAGCTCTCGCACACATACTGGGTGGACGTGGTGGTGTAGTGTACCGTCAGGTGTTGGAGCAACGCCTCCTGTGACTCAAAGTCCTCCTTGTTGCACTGGGGGCAGGACTGGCGCCTCAGCAACATCTCCAGGTGCGACTTGAGGTGGGCCTGGAAACCCTCAAAACTAGCAAACCGCAGATCGCACTGGTTGCAGGGATAATCTCCGTTGCTCCCCATGGATGGAGTGGAGTCCCCCCCGAGCCTGTGGCGTTTCGGGGAGGAGATCTCGACGTCCGACGAGGCGGGGCTCAGGTCTGCGACTTTGGCTTGCCGCTTGTTGTTGGCCAGCGGGATGTTCTTGTGGTTCTCCTTTATGTGCTTGGTGAGCTTGAGGAGTGAGCCGAAGATAGGAGAGTTGGTGCAGTAAGGGCAGGAGTAAACCTGTGCGTGGATAATAACTCTTTACTTTTTTTAAAGATTATGATGCAATACGCCGAGTCGTCACACAGCGACAGACAAAAGTCATTTCAACCACTGCGAGCTCACAGATAGAATCACGTCAGTGTGTTAATGAGTTATAAACGCTGGCTAACAGCTACTCGAAGTGTCTTTGTAGTGTGAACAGTGTGTCAAACAGCAGCATGTTTCAGTGTTTCCACTGTGAACTGTTAAAAAGTCTCAGTCCGACTAACAAACGACACGATACAGGAACTGAATAACCAACGAGGAGGGCGAGCTGCGTTTCTTCTTCTTACTGGTTACACTTAACAGATTTTACAGTTTCTCCTCACCTCCATGAAGGACTGAGATCCAGCCTGAAGTATGGGAGACTCGAGTTTGGCCACCGCTCCACCTGATGCACTTCCTCCACCTGTTGCGGAGGTGCAGTGTGTCTGCTGAATGTGCTCCGTCAGCGAGGACTCTGTCAGGAAACCCATTGAGCACTGGTTGCAGAAGAAGGCATGGTTCCCTTCTAGGATGGAGAAGCTCACTTTAATCGTTGCAGCAACAACAGTCACAGGAAATGATGACACTGTACTTAACACCATGTAACCGACAAGCAGCTCACAGCTGACCTGATGCAGTTCATGCTTAACCCTTTAAGACCTCCCATAGAACCAAGTCCGCCAGAGCTTATATTATATGTTTACATGCTGTGGAGCCATTTTTGGGAGCATTTAAAGTTGCTATACATCAATACAACCATTATAGCCCAGATTTTAATAATATGTCTGCATTAAGTGCATAGTAATTACATAAATTGCAAAAAACTACAAAAAAATTGAAAATCGTTTTTGTTTTTTAACATATATTTCTAGTTAGAGAAATTTAAGAGGCTTATCCCTCAAAACTGTAAATACAAAAAAGTTGCACAAAATAGTTTCCCACCACAGGAAATTTATTTTGAGTGTCTTCATAGTTTTATTTTTGAAATACACCAATTTTTATACACTGCAGGAAAAACGAAAATAAATATTATAAAAAAGCAGCACATGCATCAAAATAAACTATTTCCAGCAGTGCAATATGAGTCCTCAGCATCCCAGAAACGACACAGAAAGTCATAAAGTCAAACATAACTTTTAAAAGCACCAGTACAGGCTCACGAGGCCCTGATGGTAAAAAACTACATTTCCGTGAGAATGACGTCACTTCCGGTTTCGGGCAGGTCATGGTGGACATGCAATAGTTCGCGCTGACGTCTATTCCAATGTAGGAAGTGTTATGAACAGCTGATTGGATGGCAAAGCGTGTTTCTGGAATATTGTGTTTTTGTTGCTGCAAGTGCTTTTTATGCAGTTTTTGCAAAGCTTTATGTGGAAGGAAACTGTGACCAAGGACAAGCTGATGGCATAAGATGTAAGTACAACTCCTCCGGTTTCACATGCAAAAAAAATTATTGCGCTAGCTTACGTGGTTGCAGTGCTACCAGGATTTAAAAATAGTTACGCAAAACAGAGCGTGCTGCTCTGACCGGCTCTAAAGGGTTAAACACACCTAGTGTGGTGGATCCTGCCATGATGCCACCGGGCAGGCAGTGGGAAACCCTGATGTGCTCTTGCAGAGAGTTGATGTCCCCGAACATGTCGGGACAGTAGTTGCAGTGGAACGCCGTGACGTTGGTGAACTGCAGCAGAGGAAAAGCCGCCGCCGCCGCACCCACCGTTCCTCCGCTCGCACGGTGAGCTTTGCGCACGTGCTCGTTGAGGTTGTAGAGCGTCGGCAGAGTTTCCAAGCAGAGCTGACACGTGTGGCTCTGTTGCGGCTTATCTGCATGGATGGTCTTCAAGTGGATCTCCAGCACTGCCAGACTGTGGAAGTCTCTCTTTGAGCAGTAAGGGCAAGAGTACGTCACTTTACCCCAGGATCCTCCCCCGCCTGCACAGACACAAAGGGTACTTTAGTGAGACTAACTGGTAACTGTGCAGTTACTTTGCAGATAAGTGGCTAACGCACCTCCGCCTTGATGGCCCAGGTTTATCCCCACGTCCTCGCCGGTATCGCCGCCTCTCCTGCGGCTGCGTTCGCTGCCCTGGCTGTGCTTTAGTGTGGAGTCGGGGGTGGAGCCTCTCTCCAGGCTGGCGCTGGAGTCTGGAGTGGCTGAGCTCATTGAGGCGACGCTGCCCAGCGCTGGGTCGGGACTGGCAGCGCTGTGATTAGACGAATCGGGCTGGCGATGGCTGTCTAGGTGGCAGTACACGTCCTCGACGGAGGGGAACTGCTCCGAGCAGACCGGGCATCTGTGGACACAGAAAAGGCCAGAGGTGAGTAATGGTTATCAAAGTGGTGAGCGGAGAAGATTGAGAGGTAAAGCTCTGCAGTACTTGTGTTTGCGGTTAGCGTGCTGCGTTTCAATATGCGTGAGGAGCGAAGCCTCGTCAAGAAAGATCTCAGGACAGTGGATGCACTGCAGGTCGGCCCGGTCCGACAGCTGGGGGTGTCTGGTCAGGACGTGTTTTTCCAGCTCGTCGGTCTGACTGAACGTCTCCTCGCAGTAATCGCACATGTACAGGTCCTGCTCCAGGTCGCCGTCTCCTCCCGCTCCCTTCTTACCTCCATCTCTCTCGCTCCTCAGAGCGAGATGCTCTCTGTTCTTACGGTGAGCCTGCGGAGTCACAGACATTCAGACGCGAGGACGCACGTGCAGGAACAATACTCGCATGCAGTCGTGCAGTGCACCTCATGGTCAGTGCCACAGGTAACACTTACCTGCATGTGGCTCTGCAGCGACGAGGTGGAGGAAAAGCCACGCTTGCACACACTGCACTTAAACGGTTTGCTGGAGCTGGGCGGGGCATTGAAACAAGAATCAGCACCGATTCTGAGCGCTTTATTGTGCTGACAGGTTCAGAAGCAGTTACCTGTGCGTCTTCAGGTGGATCTTTAGGTGATCAGAGCGAGAGAAAGCAGCCTCACACTCCTGACAGCTGTACTTCTTATCTCCTAAATCATTGAAAGGCAAAAGCTTCACTGATGATGTTAAAGCAGAAACTAGACCTACAGTTTTCCTTCCTCTCTGCTTCATCGAATAACAACTTCACAAACATCATAGTTTGTAGTTCTCAGACAATCCTGACATGTAGGATTAAAAACAGGGATAGAAGACGTGCCGGAGAACTGAAACGCTGGCCAGCAGCTCGTCTCAGGCGAGATGTTCGGACGTACCTGTGTGGAGCTTGACGTGGCGGTCTCGGCTCCGCTTGTGTTTAAACAGACGGCTGCAGAAGGTGCACTTGAAAGGCAGCTTGTCGCTGTGGATCTGCTCGTGTCGCTTCAAGTAGCTCAGGCGGCTGAGAGAGACCAGCGACAACGTTTATTGTGTGTTATTGCAGCAACACTTACAATGAATTAACAAAAGCACCGTGTCAAAGTAACTGGATGTATCAGACATCTACGAACCGTCTTTACAAAGCGTTGGTTGGAAAAGGACGCTAGCGAGGACAGAGTGGGTAATACAGAGGATGATGATGATGATGATGACGGTGTGTGCGTGACAGCTGTTCTTAAAATGGTTCTTGACTCAGTCCCCCGAGAGGTGAGTGAGAAACGTATTCACCTCACTCCCTTTACTGTTTGCCTTAGTGGTCCGTGTGTTACCATGGCGATACTGAGAATGCGCGCTGATTTTCATAAGCATGGAGATGCATCTGAACGTGTTACTGTTTCCTTCTACTACCTGCAGACGTTTCCGAAGCCAAACATCTGAACGTGGTACCTGAAGGACTTGTCACAGAACTGGCACGGGTACGGCAGGCCCGCTCCTCCCTCCTCCTCGCCGCCAGTGGCCATGCCAAGGTCACAGCAGCCATCGGGTATCTGCGAAGGCGATGCCACATCCTTACTGGAGGGCGAGGAAGGCACCCAGGATAAACCTGCTGGGTCATCATCACCGTCTGAGACAGGGAGACACAGAAAGTTTACAAGGAGTAACTGCGTCCTCCTTTTTTAAAATCACAGCTGCAGATCAGCGAGTAAAAACTAACCCCGTCAGAAACAGCGGGGAAACAACACTTTCACCTTTCTTGGAAGGCAAAAGGGGGAGAAAAAGTCTGCGGAAGGTAAAAACATACAAATACAAAGACGAAAACAGGAGGATGGAACGAAACTGAAGGTGGAGAGAGAACCAGAGCCGCTCGGGCATCAGCAACATCTAAATAGAAAGCTCCAAGAACTACGTATCCCCGAAGGAGCCCAGAAATAAGGACAGAGTGTATTTTCTCTCCCTTCGTTCTCCCTCGTTCCCTCCTTCTCCTCGCCTCCCTCCTCCCCCGTACCTCCGTCTGTCCCCGAGGACCATAGATCCGCCTCATCATATTTTCATTAGGGCCTTGGCAGATTGAAACGTCGCAAAAGCGATTAGATGATGTGGAGAGCAGAGCGGAAAGATGGCGATATTCACTCCCTTTATCTGTCATACATAGGAGATTATGCACTGCTCTTTTCCTGTTTTCCTCCCTCTCTCTCCTTCTTTCTCCCTCCTGTGCAGTCTGGCACAGAGGCGACAAAAAGGCCACGACTCCTTTAATAGACACTTCAGAATGGATTTGAGGCGACAAAAGAGAGGGCTGAATAATGCTTGATATTGTTCTGTTTCTCTTTGTGCGCTCTGCGACGGAGCACAGCGTGGCTATTTAGCATTTGCCTGAAAAATGTAAAGGAGCGAGGAGATCAGAGAGGAAAGGAGACGTTGTTGTCTTTGCTTTTATCTGACGGCTTTATCAACTGGGCCAGCAACCAATCACAGAGAAGACATTTGTGCCAAGATTCACTACGAGCGCAATATTTCTGCAGCCCGACGCCCTGTGTGCGTTACACAAGTTTGATCGTTTTAGAAATCTCTCCCAGCACACACACATGCACGCACGCACATGCACGCACGCACATGCACACACGCACATGTGCACACCCACACCCGCACACACACCTGCACACGCACCCACATGCACGCACGCACATGTGCACACCCACATGCGCACGCACACGCACCGACCATCTACAATGTGTGTGTGGCGGCTCTGCTGTGGATTGTGTCTCACTGAGAGGGAGTGGAAACAGTGTGATGAATCGACCGTGGGGTAAATGTCGGCACGGCGATGAGCAAATAGGATTCTGTGAGACTTAGATTCTGGGATTACTTAGTGTGACAGATTCATGAGTGGGAGAGTCTCCAAATGGAGCAGAACCAGTATAATGGACTGAGTGGAACTCACGGTCTCATGATGGGGGGCAAAACCCCCAATAACTGCTACTGTGACAAAAAAGTTCTTCATGTGTCACTGAAGTTCAGCCTCCACGGACATCAACAGACAACCGTATTTAAGGCTCTGCTGTCACTCCACAGGACACAGGACTCAGAACGCTTACTGACACAGCTCCCGCACGCCGTCTCACTCATTCTCTGTCAAACACGACTCGGGTGGAGATAAAGAAAAGGAGTGAGTGTGTGCTCGCCACTCAGTGGTTGGAAAAACAAACCGAAGCTTACAGACGTGTGAGAAAGTGGCAAAAAGGAAGTAAATAACCCTCAGCCACCCCTTCAAAAGAAAAGTCTGTGTGGACGCACGCTGGTCATTAAAGGCATGTATGAGTCAGTCAGTGGTAACGCTTCTGAGGTGGGAAAGTGGCTGAACAGAGACAGGAGGGGAGATTGCACCGCGGAGATTTAGTTCGAGCAAGAGGGTGAAATCACTTTTTGAGGGGGGGTGTCGAGAAAGAAGGGGAGGAGAGATTAGCGTCATTAAAGAGCCCTAATCCTCTGACTAGCGTGGCTGGCGCTAAAATGGAGGATCACACGGCTTTTTAACGGCGCCTTTGTCAGTGGGCCACGAGGGGACCTGGCAAGACAAGGCCGCGTGGCAAACTGGGAGAAACTGGAGGACGGGGAGGGGGGGCGAAGAAAATTTCAATGAAAAGTTAAATTAGAGAAGAAACCTCGAGAGGAGGCGAGATGAGGAGGACGGATGGGGTGGGGGGAGTAGAGAAAGTGTTGAAGGAGAAAAAATAAGAGAAACAGGCGGACGCCGACACACGCTGTTCCTGCCCCCGTCTCCTCCTCCTCCTCTCTGTTCTTCTCTGGCGAATGAAAACGAACGAGCGGAGCGACCACGGGGCCCCAACCGCTCCGCTCCGCTTTATCTCTCACTCTGCAGTCTTCTCCTTTCCCATCCATTCCCTCTATTCTTCCTCCCTCCCTCTGTCCTCAGCAGTCCCTCTCCTCTTCCGTCTTCATCTCTCTTCCACTCCCTCCCTCCGTCACCTTTCATGTTGTTACTCATTATAGCACTGACATCTCTCCCTCTGTCCCTCCATCTCTCCCACCGTTCCTCCCCTACTGGTGTTGGCCTTCACCCCCGTGTCTCGGCCTGGACGGGACCGAGGGAGAGAAGGCGGGGGAGGATGTTCCAGATGGACGGACTCTGAACTCCAAAAGAGAGAGAAAAGATGGTGGGATGAAAGAGGAGACGAAAACGAGGAGAGGAGAGGACCTATGGGTGTGCACTAAAAGATGGAAAAGAGCAGACAGAAAGTTAACGGACCGCCCGAGTCTACCTGAAATGACAGACGAGCGCACAAACAGACACATGCAAACAACACACCCACACTCCCCGCGTGTCTCTCTAATAGGCTAGACAGCGCGGCAACGTGTGGAGGACGCAGCCTCGGTGAAACGCTGTAATGAAGAGACACACACGCTGATCGACTTTATGTTCCTGCCTCCCCCATCCAAAATCAGCAAGTTTGTCATAACTGTCACACACACAGAGAAATCTGATCAAAGCCGCAAAATCTAAATTTAAAAGAAACTTTGGAGACGTCGAGGTCTTCGTATGCAACGATTAGAGCTGCCGATAATTACTGGAAACCCTAAAAATAAAAACCAGTAGGTACATCTGAAATATCGCATGTGTGGCTGCGGTGCAGCGACTGATGAAATGAGTCAATGAGCTGACAGCCAAGAACAACTCGGGTTCATTTAGTTAGCCCCGGATAACGATGTCGGCTAAATGCCTGAAATGGAAATACAATCCATGTACGTCACGCTTTCGCTCTTTTATACGTCTTTGATGTTTGAATCAAAGACGCTCAGCTGGTAGCAGCAAAAGGCTTTCAGGTCCCAAGGCTGCTACGAAAGCTGAAACTGCCTAAGATACTGAAGTGATATTATCAATGAATAAAAAAGTCATCTGTTAGGTTAACCTCCCAATTAGCTGTCAGAATAAAATATTATTCAAATAAAAAAAGCATAAATTGGAGTGAAGGACACCAGTGAGCTGGTATGGTCGAATATTCTCTTTAATTCTAATTTTGCATGAGTGGATGAGAGAAAGTCGGACAGGGCTGCTATTCCAAGCATCCCAGGTACAGACTTGTTCTCCCCCTCTCTTCCTTACAGCCCAGTTCCTCCCAGTCCAACTCTCCACTCCACCTTTGAGGCTGGCCATCAGCCCAGACCTGCACCTTTACCCCACAAGACCCCCGCTGACCTTATCCCTCCATCCCTCTCTCCCTCTTCATCCCGCCTCCATCCGCTCCCTAGGCCCCCTCCGATGGCCCCAGGCTGCCCCAGGCGTGCACACACACACTCACCACAGGGGGCAGAAAAACAACTTCCACCCTTGGCTCACTCTGGGCAGCCCAGCACACACTCATTCTGGCTCTGACCATCTCACATATGCACACAAACACAATTAAAGCCCGACTCAAAATCCCACACTGAAGTAAGTTTGATGAGAAACGTGTCATCATTCGTGCTGCACCCTTCGTTCACGTGAACAACATCCTGCAGCTTAAAATAACAGCATCGTCTCAGACCCATGCTGAAAATCATTTCGACGGGCCGCAGCATACACCCGACGATTACATTTCACTAATAAATTGCACAATTTGTGTGTTTTGCTCCGAAAAAGCAGGCTTGATCGCATTTACTGAGGGAGGCTGCTTATTACTTTGTTTGGCTGTGATGTTGGACGTGGAGTCGCAGTCGTGCCTTGACAGTAACGTACGAGCCTTAACGTGCAGCAATAATCGGACGCTTTGTCCCACATGCTGCACTAGCCAATCGGCACAGCCAAACAAGACAATAGAAGAAAGATCCCTACCTGGCTCTGTGATTAGCATGCGAGTTGACATGGCAACCAGTCAGCTGTGCTTAGCTTACCGGTTGCCATGCATCGAGATTTGCACAGTAGGACTTTTACTTTGACCAGTCAGATTGTTGGAGTGAAACTAACAATGCTTCGTCTTATTTTCATAACCAGCGAGTACCGCAGATAAAATCATGACCAGCTTCTGACTCTTTCTCTTGAACATGAGCATGCACCCCCCCCCACACACACACACGTTTAACTGGTGAAGCGGTTTACACATATGCGGACCCGGCTGCATCCCTGGCCTACGCTCCGAGGACCCACAGTCCTCTGCTGCTGTCCTCGCAGCTCACACGGGACGCAGTCTGTCGGGAAAAACGCACACAAACGGATACGCAAACGAGCTACAGCGAGGACACACAGAGAGGACGATGCGGCAGTCTGTCCGGCGCTCGAGCCCGCGAGAACACGATGGATGGACACGCACAGAAACACATGCATTCACACGCTCTAAGCAGGCAGCGGGGACCCTCACCTCCTGCCCTGGGAATGGGTCCGGCTGCTTTGGACACTTTTGGGCGCCAACTGCTCCATATGGGCAGTGTGTGTTTGTGTGTGTGTGCAAGTGTGTTTGAGGGCAGAAGGTTAGGGGCAGGGGGCTAAGGATGGGGGTGGGTGGACAGCGGGCTGGCAGATGACAAGTTTGCCCCGAGTATACAGCATAAAAAACGCTACACAAATATCAAATAGTGCATTACACACACACACAGAGCAGCTCAACAATCTAAGACAAGGTCAGTGCGGGTCATACAAACAAATACTGAAATGCACATAAAGAAGTATGTGAGGATTAACGCGCTCAGCTCTGTGGTTCAGCTGCTGAATGAGCTTTCAAAATGTATGCGAGCGCATTTTAGGGGCTATCAGAGTAACAACCTGTGACATTACTGCCATCGATACAACCACGCCAAGCTCAGCAGCGCCACAGATACAGCATGCTTGGAAACATCGTCTTTGATGGCAATCAAGAAGCCAATAAAGTGATGGAAAAAAGCCGCGTACATAAAGAGGTACACGCAACGTCTGGTCTGTCTCTCCCACGCAGCATGTGGCAGAGGAGGTCTCACATCTGCTTCCTCTTAACCACACTTCCCTCTTTTTTTGTATCCTCTCCATCTTCAGACTCCTTCTCCTTTAATCTCACCGTGCCCCGTTTCCCTTTGCATATTTACTTCATCAACTCTCAGTCGAAAACGCCGAGCGAGGCACCTAAACCGGGAGAGTCGGCGGCTGCGTTCCCCGTGCGGCGAGCTCCTCGTCCCTCCGTCCATCTCGTCTGCTGTTTGTTCACTCAGAAATGAGAACCAGCTGTCAGGCAGAGTGTTAGACAAACAACAACACCGTGCCAACGCACACATACACAACATATGCACGTGTTTTCATGAAGACACACACACACACACAGAGTGGTGTGATCCCATTGTGTGCATGCCGGCGGCCATATCATCTATTTATAAGAATGAGGTTTGGTGGACTGGCAGACCGCTCACTAACCTAGAAACACATTCACCTGAGTCACACACACACACACACACACACACACACACACACACACACACACACACACACAGGCTCTTGGACATTTACTGAAACACCCACATAACTGCAATAATACACACAGTTATACGAGGAGCCAAGTTATATTTCAAAGCATTGTTAGTGTTGCCTTGTGAATAATAACGGATAATTAGTGTTTAGTGAGAACCACACACAGGATCATGTGTGCATTCATCATTTTAAACAAACTGCATCTGCTATAAATGGATGTGACTGATGTATCAACAACACACACACACACACACACACACACACACACACACACACACACACACACACACACACACACACACACACACAGGCTCCCACATTCGCCTACGCGTACGTGGGACCTATAAATAACTGATGCAGGCAGCTGGAGCTTGCCGTTGAAAACTCAAACACAGTTACACACATAGACTCAGGTAAACAAACACACTCATCTCTCTATATGTAACACAAATACACATGCACACAGTGTTTACAAGCCTCTCCATCTAGAGCAAAGTAACTGAGGCTTCCAAGTGAGGGATCAGAGGAGAGAGCAGGAAAAATGAGGGATAAAGAGACAGAGAGGCTCCTGACGTCCCGGGGGGGCAACAGTAGAGGGGGGGTGGTCTTGTGCCCAGGGGAAACCCGAGAGCAAGCTGTGAGAGGCGGGTACTGCCAGCCCAGCACTCCCCTTCTGGAAAATGGGATCCTGGACAGCCCCCTACTCGCAACTCTTAAACCCCCCCATGAGAGACGCACACACACACACACTGAAGAGGAGTCCCCGAGGGAGGAGCAGAGCAGAGCAGAACACCTGGACCTGCCATTACTGACACACTCAGGGATTAGTGGCACAGACGGCAGGAGAAACAGAGAATACACACTGGGACAGACACGTACACGACCGAGTGATGTGCATAAATATGCACAAACACATGCAGCCAACGACTAAAGACGAGCAAACCAAAACAACAAAGACAACTGAGCAGACATTAACTGCAACGTGTTTTATGTGACTGTTTTCACCCACCCGGACGTCCTGATTGTGATTCTGACCAAATGATTACAGCATCTCTGCTTCAAACAGGGAGACACTGTTTGCTGCTACAGCTACACATGTTTCTTTTCCAACTATTTATTTATGAGTGACTTATGTATGTATGTATGTATGTATATATATGTATATATTGTACTATTCTTAGTTAGTGTATTGTCTGTCTTGTCTTAATGTTGGTTTAAAATGGAGCACTGTAACAAAAAATAATTTCCCCCAGGGATCAATAAAGTATTCTGATTCTGATTCTGATTCTGATAAAAAGGTACCGAGAGAGGCAACGCAAGCTTCTCACCCTAAGACATCTAATCTCATGTGTTTCATTCAGAGCTGGTGTAGATGAGGCCTGACAGCAGTCGCCAACATGACCCACCTCTCTCTGATATGTGTAGAATACGTGGGCGCACACAGAAATACAGCTGGTCGCCTCATCTCTGTGGTTTCACCTGAACAGAGCGCGAGTGCTGGAGAATAATTACTCGTCTATTAAACCTCTCTGTCCCTCGAGAAAGAGAAGACGACAAGCTGAGGGTCGAGGACGAGCAGAAGGGAGGAAAAAGGTGACACGGGGGGTGGGGGGGCACCAGGAGGCAGACACACAACAGAGAGACTGATCCTTAAAATACTCAAAAGTCATTGATTCATGTGATATTTAAACTAGTTAACTTTTCTCTGACAACGAACAGACTACAAACACAAACTGTACCAACATTCTTTATATTCGACGTGCAGATGTGGTTTTACAGAGATCAGAAAGGATGAAGCCAGGATAAAGGTTCAGAGCGGTGGTGAAGAAGCTCTCAGAACAAACGTCCAGAAAAGAGGCTCCTGTGTGAATTAACGACCACACGCTGGCTGCAACAAAAAGCAGCGCTCAGACACACACGGAGGCACGCACACACAGAAGGTAGTGTTGGGAAAGAAAGTGTGTGTGTGAGTGAGAGAGAGTGAGGTGTGTAAATGTGTGTGTGAATTGGTGACATGAAACAGATCAAAGGGGGGGAGAGGTCAGCAGGGCAAAGTCGGGGAAAGACAGAAAGACGGAGGCCGGGGGGTCCCGTAATTACAACCTACATCCGCCAAGCTGAGCCGTGCGCGCTGCGTGCGTGCGTGCGCGCTGCGTGCGCGCTGCGTACGTGCGCGCTGCGTGCGCGCTGCGTGTGTGTGTGCGCGCTGCGTGCGTGTGTGCGCGCTGCGTGTGTGCGTGCAAGCGTGGCTGTGGAATGAAGGAGGGTTTTGAGGGTAAATTGCTCTCTTCCACACACACCTCTCTACTTTCTGGCGCACACACAGACACACAAAACTGCACAAACCCTGAGATATGCAAACACTTTGAAGAACAGATACAAACATCGTTTCACAAAAAGCTTTGCGATCACAAAGGTGAAGGTCGTGAAAGGAGGAGTCATGTGGTATAAAACATAAGTACACGTGCATGTGGCTGCTCATAGGAGAAAATGGGATGTGCACACACACACACGCACGTGCGCGCACACACACAGTGGGTGGGAGTGTCTGTGGTGAAGGGGTGCAGATCAATGGAGACCACTGACTGGTTGGTCTCCGCAGCAGAAAAGCAGATCGCTCTGGGACCCAAACTATTGTACAGCACCACACACACACACACACACACACACACACACACACACACACACACATGCACACGCACAGCTATAGACCTGCAGCTGAACATTTGCACATGGACACACAGGCACAGCAAAGTCAAACATGAGCACACATTCTTTTCCTGTCTCCCTCTCCCTCACACACACACACACACACACACACACACACACACACACTGCCAATTTATGTAATTACTTCGGACTTAATGCAGACATATTATTAAAATTTGGGCTATAACAGTTGCATTGATATATAGCAACTTGAAATGCTCACACAAATGGCACTACAGCATGTAAAAATATAATCTGGCAGACTTGGTTCTATGGTAGGTCTTAAAGGGTTAAATAGCCTGTGGCAAATGTATTAGTGTTGTCTTCTCACTATACATACTCTTAACTTTATGCAAGAGAAACTAAAAAAAAGATATTTTTGGCAAAGAAACTCCGTCTTGTGGTTTTGCGACATGGTGCTGCTTTACGTGCACCTGGATTTGCGATATGCTTTACGGTAACTCAAAACGATGGACGTGCGACAGGTTGCAGTTTCATGCCCGGACATGCAACAGGCAGAGACAGGCAGCCCAAGAAGAAGCACTTTTACCGAAAAGAGGGGGTACGTCTGTGATTTGGTTACATTTTGGGTTCAACAGCACCAACACGGAGCAGAAGACGCCCATTTGCAAGCTATGCTATAAAACTATTCCAGCACCCGATGGCAACACAACAAATCTCTTCTATCACCTACAGAAGGTCCAGGAAAAAGAATACTCAAGAATCCAGAAAATCCGAGCTAAACCAAGTTGTGGAACGACGGGAGCAAGTTGGGAAAGAAAAACTATACCAGCTGAAGATGCAGCAGCCTTTCACACGAGGCCCTTATGAGAAAACGTCCCAGCGCCATAAACAAATCACAGGCGCCGTCTCGCGTTGCATTTGTAAAGGCATGGCCCTGTTTATGTAGTTGAGAAGGACAGCTTTCGTGACCTCGTCAAAGTCCTTGATCCGAGGTACGTTATGCCCGGTCGTAAGCACTTCAGTAAAGTCGAGTTGCCTCGCTTATACGACGCATGGCGGCCAAAGTAGAGCAGGATGTTTGCAGTGTCGTGCATTAAGCCTTGGCTGCTGACCTGTGGACGAGCAGAGATACGCAGCCCTGCATGAGCGTAACCATCCGCTTCATTAACGAAGACGCTGCGCTCGCTGTTTACAGACTGCGGACTTTCCAGATGACTGCAGGTCAGGTGGTATATCGTGATATATATCGTTATCGTGATATAAAATAATTCATATCATGATAAATATTTTTCCCATATCGCCCAGCACTACACCCTTCTTTTGTTTCCAGTAACTGTAATTATGTGACTGATTATATGGCTGTAATAATCACACGTCCTTGGGATTTCTTTGATTTTTCTATGTGCTAAATCATGCTGAAAACAGCTGATCAGAGCTGATTTACACACTGCAGTTTTAGCTGTGTGCCACCGTGTACCAGTACTGCTCCGAGTACCGCTCTGTTACTCACTTTTGCATCTCACATACTCAGTTTTTCCCATTAAATCTGTTCCATTAGTGAAATATGTGTTTTTTCTCTCTTCTTTTTTGACGTAATAAAAGCCCCACCAGCCCTTAATTATGCATATTTTAGTAATACAATCCAAGTTAACGGTTCAAACATTAGTACATAATAAAACTCCCGAGGCTTTGCTTTTAATTTAATTCGTTCGTTTAAATTAATTTTTGGGGCATGCTTGTGCTTTTAGCTTGCTGCTCTGCAGAGGGGAGGGGGTGGAAACGAGAGAGAGTGAGAGAAAGGAGTGAGAGGGGGCGAGAACGTCGACATCAGGGTTTGCTCAGGGAGATCAATCTGTTACAGGTGTTTGTGCTGGATGGAGGCGCTGGCTGATGCATGATGGGAAAGGAGTTTACTAACCAACTGAACGCAGATGAAATTTTATCAGCTGTGTTTAAATGTTTGCATCGAACAAAACAACCGTCACAGAAATGAAGGAATGCCGAGTGACAGCGAGAAAGGACGGGCTGGTTGTGAGGAGCTGGAGACGAATCACGGAGGAGCGGGAGGAATACAGGGGCTGGGATAGAGGTGGGCATACAAGGGGCCCCCTCGAAAGGCATGAGAGCACAATGAAGCCCAGTCAGTCAAAGGGCCAGTTCCATTTCTCTGCTCTCACCACTCTATTAGACTGTGTGTGTGTGTGTGTGTGTGTGTGTGTGTGTGTGAATTATTTTTCTCTTCTATTTGTTTTTATTTGTTGTGTGTGATCTTTATGTACTGCTCTTTTACTCATCTCTATGTAGTGTGTGTGCGAATCATGACTGTGTGTGTAACATGCTGGTGTGGCTGCGTACCTGGTCGTCGTGTGGCCTGACGTGTAGCCCCATGTAT
>NW_024582794.1:154736-176824 GCF_018398535.1 Haplochromis burtoni
CACACACACACACACACACACACACACACACACACACACACACACACACACACACACACAGTCTAATAGAGTGGTGAGAGCAGAGAAATGGAACTGGCCCTTTGACTGACTGGGCTTCATTGTGCTCTCATGCCTTTCGAGGGGGCCCCTTGTATGCCCACCTCTATCCCAGCCCCTGTATTCCTCCCGCTCCTCCGTGATTCGTCTCCAGCTCCTCACAACCAGCCCGTCCTTTCTCGCTGTCACTCGGCATTCCTTCATTTCTGTGACGGTTGTTTTGTTCGATGCAAACATTTAAACACAGCTGATAAAATTTCATCTGCGTTCAGTTGGTTAGTAAACTCCTTTCCCATCATGCATCAGCCAGCGCCTCCATCCAGCACAAACACCTGTAACAGATTGATCTCCCTGAGCAAACCCTGATGTCGACGTTCTCGCCCCCTCTCACTCCTTTCTCTCACTCTCTCTCGTTTCCACCCCCTCCCCTCTGCAGAGCAGCAAGCTAAAAGCACAAGCATGCCCCAAAAATTAATTTAAACGAACGAATTAAATTAAAAGCAAAGCCTCGGGAGTTTTATTATGTACTAATGTTTGAACCGTTAACTTGGATTGTATTACTAAAATATGCATAATTAAGGGCTGGTGGGGCTTTTATTACGTCAAAAAAGAAGAGAGAAAAAACACATATTTCACTAATGGAACAGATTTAATGGGAAAAACTGAGTATGTGAGATGCAAAAGTGAGTAACAGAGCGGTACTCGGAGCAGTACTGGTACACGGTGGCACACAGCTAAAACTGCAGTGTGTAAATCAGCTCTGATCAGCTGTTTTCAGCATGATTTAGCACATAGAAAAATCAAAGAAATCCCAAGGACGTGTGATTATTACAGCCATATAATCAGTCACATAATTACAGTTACTGGAAACAAAAGAAGGGTGTAGTGCTGGGCGATATGGGAAAAATATTTATCATGATATGAATTATTTTATATCACGATAACGATATATATCACGATATACCACCTGACCTGCAGTCATCTGGAAAGTCCGCAGTCTGTAAACAGCGAGCGCAGCGTCTTCGTTAATGAAGCGGATGGTTACGCTCATGTAGGGCTGCGTATCTCTGCTCGTCCACAGCTCAGCAGCCAAGGCTTAATGCACGACACTGCAAACATCCTGCTCTACTTTGGCCCGCCATGCGTCGTATAAGCGAGGCAACTCAACTTTACTGAAGTGCTTACGACCGGGCATAATGTACCTTGGATCAAGGACTTTGACGAGGTCACGAAAGCTGTCCTTCTCAACTACATAAACAGGGCCATGCCTTTACAAATGCAACGCGAGACGGCGCCTGTGATTTGTTTATGGCGCTGGGACGTTTTCTCATAAGGGCCTCGTGTGAAAGGCTGCTGTATCTTCAGCTGGTATAGTTTTTCTTTCCCAACTTGCTCCCGTCGTTCCACAACTTGGTTTAGCTCAAATTTTCTGGATTCTTGAGTATTCTTTTTCCTGGACCTTCTGTAGGTGATAGAAGAGATTTGTTGTGTTGCCATCGGGTGCTGGAATAGTTTTAGAGCATAGCTTGCAAATGGGCGTCTTCTGCTCCGTGTTGGTGCTGTTGAACCTAAAATGTAACCAAATCACAGACGTACCCCCTCTTTTGGTAAAAGTGCTTCTTCTTGGGCTGCCTGTCTCTGCCTGTTGCATGTCCGGGCATGAAACTGCAACCTGTCGCACGTCCATCGTTTTGAGTTACCGTAAAGCATATCGCAAATCCAGGTGCACGTAAAGCAGCACCATGTCGCAAAACCACAAGACGGAGTTTCTTTGCCAAAAATATCTTTTTTTTAGTTTCTCTTGCATAAAGTTAAGAGTATGTATAGTGAGAAGACAACACTAATACATTTGCCACAGGCTATTTAACCCTTTAAGACCTACCATAGAACCAAGTCTGCCAGATTATATTTTTACATGCTGTAGTGCCATTTGTGTGAGCATTTCAAGTTGCTATATATCAATGCAACTGTTATAGCCCAAATTTTAATAATATGTCTGCATTAAGTCCGAAGTAATTACATAAATTGCAAAAAAGTGCAATAAACTACAAAAAATTGAAAATTGTTTTTACATATATTTCTAGTTAGAGAAATTTAAGAGGTTTATCCCTCAAAACTGTAAATACAAAAAAGTTGCACAAAATACGCCGCCCTTAAAGAGCTGCTTCTTCGGCGCTACGCCCTCTCCGACGCTGAACGAGCCGAAAAGCTCCTCAACCTGTCAGGCTTGGGTGGCGGTACCGCGCTCGAGCTCATGGAGAACATGCTATTGTTGCTCGGGCCAGATGACGGGGGATTCCTCTTCGCCCACCTCTTCCTCCGCCAACTACCGGCCGCCGTGAGAGCTGTCCTCGCAAACTCAAAGACGTTTCATAGAGTTGGAAAATAAATAAGCAGCAGACAGAACGTCCACAACGCCACTTCCGGTTTCCGGCAGGTAGTGGCGGACATGCGATCGTTCGCGCTGGCGTCTATTCCAATGTAGGAAGTGTTACGAACAGCTGATCGGATCGGCAAAGCGTGTTTCTGGAATATTGTGTTTTTGTTGCTGCAAGTGCTTTTTATGCAGTTTTTGCAAAGCTGTATGTGGAAGGAAACCGTGACCGAGGGCAAGCTGATGGCATAAGATGTAAGTACAACTCCTCCGGTTTCACATGCTTAAAAAATTATTGCGCTAGCTTACACGGTTCCAGTTCTACAGAGATTTTAAAATAGTCACACAAAATGGAGCGTGCCCACTCCGACCGGCTTTACAAAACAAATTTCCCACGTGTGGGACTAATAAAGGTTATCTTAAAGGGTTAATGATATATTTTATGTAACAATTTATAAAATTAGGTTAGAAACGATAGAAGACAAATGGCACAATAGACACTTTTCTATCGTTCACACGATATATATCGTCATGTCGCCCAGCACTAGCAGGGTGGATTCATTCTGAACCTGCTGAGAACTGTACACTCTTTCAAAAGGCCAGACAGCTGTTGTGAATATATTTAGCATCGCTTCTTACTGCAGCTTGTGCTGCACGTCGTGGCTCTGATGTTGTACAGTATTACACCTGTGCTTATGATTATACGCAGCTAAATCTCCACATATTCATGTCATAATATCTCAGTAGACATGACAACTAGAGACTGGAATTCAGCATAAAAACCTGTATTACAGTGTGAAGTGAGGTCAGGCTGTAATTCCACAAAAGTGTTGTATACAAAGCTTACATAGCATTACCACACAGAACAACTAGTATCATGTAAAGTGAACAAAAGCGGGACATGCCTGTTTGTAATCTTAAGGCTGTAGCTCACGAGGTCACCTGCTAACTGGAAGGTTTGTGGTTCGATCCCAGTCTGCAGACCCAGCTACCCTCTGATGAAGCGTGAATGACACATGTTGTATAAAGCAAAGGCACGCTACACCAACCAGTCCCTTTTCCCAAAAATCAGGAGGAATATCTGTTCTTTAATAGGAGTGAAAATGCACAACAAGGATTATCTCTATGTTTATATCAGTGTAACAAAAACACCCCAAAAACGGGTCAAATCGTCAGTTAATTTGATTAATTTCCTCTCAGTTTGCACCTCTCTCTCTTTTAAATAAGTCCCACCTGCAGATGTTGGAATAAGTGACTGTGACGGTGTTTCACAAGTGCTGCAGTACACTCCTGCATCGTGTCCCACACCTAAGAGTCAATGTGATGTTTAAAAGCACCTTTAAACATCCAAATCTTTCCGATTCCTATTCTGTCAGGCAGCAGTGTTAATCCACACACACACACACACACACACACACACACACACACACACACACACACACACACACACACTCCCACAGCACTATCTAGCTTTCCTTAACTTTTCCCTCACACTGCTTCTCTTCTATGAGCCTGGGTGTGTTGGTGTGTGTGTCTGTGCGTGTTGTGCTGCAGAATTATTAGTCTTCTCGTCATGTCTCTGATGTGAAGCCCCCCTTATCAGCCAGCAAGCAGTAAGCCCCCCCGGCCCCCCTCTGCAGCTGTCACTACACCCCACCACCACCACCGCACACACTATTCTCCGAGGACAAACTCCCCAATACGCACACCAAATACCCACATACGCTCAAAACACGGGCGCATACAAATCTCTGTACACAAGCCTTAGCAGTTTTTGACTCACATTCGCACACACACACAATTTTATCTGCTCGTTCGCAGACCGCACGGCTTGGCAGCCTACAAGGGGGAGAAATATCCACCACCCGTTCCCCCATATCCCCCTTCAAAATCAGCCCTAGCCTCAACACAATCCCAGGAAACAGGAGCGGGGAACACAGGATGGAAGCGGGCCCACGTAACGGTGCATCTTACTCACGCCGGGCGCTCCCTCCGGCCCCTGGCCAGCAGCACAGGAAGGCCTCGGTCAGCCACTGAGCCGCTGGAGTGCAGAGTAATGCTCCAATCAAGCTGGTCTCATTAGAGTCGAAAAAAGTCGAGCGCCCGCCCGAGAAAAAGAAAGATCGACAGAGGCAATAACCACAGCAACTGGCTAATCCAGTGTAAGAGTTTCCCCTCTCCTTCCCCCTCTTTCTGCCTCCATCTTTCCTTGTTGTTGTTTGTGTTGTTTTGTTGTTTAGTCGAGTGCCCCCTTCTTCTGCGCTTCCCGGCAGGCCTGTCTCCTGACTTATTTAGCAGTGTGTTTTCTACCATATTTGAGAAATGAAGAGCAGATTGGTTAATATTTTAAGACATCCCACTTGCAGGGTTGAGGTAGAGACAAAGATGGAAGCAGAGCTGGAGACGAGGGGAGAGGAAAGAGGGAATACGAAGGAGGAATTCTCTTGTTCCTTAACCCCAATTCCAGAATCCATGCTGGGAGCAGAAGCACGCATGAACACACAAACACACACGCAAGGAAAGCCTGCACACAACATGCTGCCTTACAACTGTTAAAGCACATCACTGTGGAGAAGGTATTAGAGAAACGTGTGTGTGTCACATCGAACCATGATGTCTTTCACTGAGTTCATTAAAGCTACCAGTAAAAGGGTTACACAATTAGACATTTTAATAATCAGCTGCATCTGGAAACTGGTTTATTTGAAATGCCAAATAACCATGAATGAACCTGCAACAACCACACGCAGAGACAAACCTGAAGGCGTGCAACCGTCAAGAGCCTGCAAGTATCAAAACACCAGATTGTTCTTTACGTTTCTGTCTAAACCGGCGGTCGTGATAACGAGGCAGCTCCTTCACTGAGAATTAACGAAACGCTTCGATTTGGAGATATAAACTCTTTCCTTTACAAACACCTTTCACTGCAGGTGCAGCTCATTTCCTTGCTGACACACAGCAACAAATCGCTTGCCTGCACAAGCCGCACAAAACATGTACAAGAAATATGCATGCCCTCATGATCGCCATGAGTACACACACACAAACACACACTTGACAATGGCTCTCCCTGTGACTTCTCAAAGTGAAGTGAATTCCAATCAGGCACTAAGCAGGACAGCTATTTCTAGGGACAAAGGACAGGGAGAGAAGTGAGGAGGGGTGGAAGGAAAGATGGAGAGGAGGGAGGGAAACAAAGGGTTCTGGTAGCACCCAGGGGAGAAGGCCCAGAGCAGCTGACGTCAGCGTCTGTGTGCTCAGTGTTGGGGTGGGGGAAACGGAGCGCGAGGTTGGCAGAGTTGGTCCTCCCCCCCCAGGGAGGCCTTGAGGCGTGGAGAGAGTAGAGCATGGCTCCCAGCCCCCACATAACCGGGGGCCCAGACGGAAAGCCTGGCAGAAACAGCAGCTCGCTCGGTGGACACAACAATCGGTTGGTTTGAGGAGACAAACAGACTCCGCCTGACCGCTCTGTTAGTGAAATCTTTAGCTCCGTATAAGACGCGTCCGTGCTCGCTCCTTTCTCTGCGCGTCCATTCTCTCAGGCTCCTCTGCACTCTGCTACACCCCCATCCTACAGCCCCAGCCCTCTCCCCGGAGTTTTGCTTTTCTCTGACATTTGGCTGGACAAAGGCGAGTCACACCTGAGCACTGGGTTAAAACTATTATGGGCCCTCTCCCTGTGGTACACTGCCCTTTGCCACCACTGTCTGTGACTGAAACTCTGCATGTGTGTGTGTGCCTGCACACCTGGGTGCACCTTTGTATTAAACTTAGCATACTATGTGTTCAGATTTCCTGCATAGTGTTAGATCAAGGTAAGAAACACGAGGGCAAGGCTGAAGTAATTCATTATAACAACAGAAAAAGAGATAAAGTGTAAATAGGCCATTTTTGTAATATACTGAGTAAGCTGTCACAGTGCAGGCTGCGTAAACCTTTCTAAAAGCTTAGAGTCGGGTATTCCAGGTAAGGAAGGAGAAGTGCAGGTAGAGGCCGAAGGTCCGCTGCGTCTAAGTGACGTGGGACCACGTCAGGCTATTGACCACGTCTGCAGTTTTTCCTATCTGGAAAAAGAATCAGAGATGCACAGATTTGGTGTTTTTCGGTCCACAATAAGACCAACGGGTACAAATAACCCAAGTTCAACAGCAAAGCACACCTGCAATCACTACGAATCTCCAGTTAAAGAAAAATATTAGAGAGTGGTGTTAATGGAAACCATTAGCTCATTAGCCACAGTAAGCTCTTTTTACAACTGTTACTAACTGTAAGTATCACAGCACTGTCCCTCAGGTGACACCTGTCCTTAACAAAGCCACCAAACTCACCACAGGTGACTCAAACTGTTGTTGTTTGCCTCTGTCATTCAGGCTGTTGTTTTCACAGAGTTCTGCGTCCACATTGAAAAGGCCGAAAACGCTGACGTTCCAGTGCTGTGCATGTGTGAAACACAAGAAGATTCTACCTGCCTCATTTCTGTCTGCCGCTTATTTACTTTCCGGCTCTTTGAAACGTCGCGGCAGAATGTCGAGGAAAAGCACCGAGTTTGTTAAATGGACTCACAATGAGGTGGAGTCGTTGCTGCGAGTAACACAAAAGTACAAAGTTGCAAAAGCGAGTGAGAGTTAAAGAATTTGAAGAAAAGCTCTCTGGAGCGCGTGCAGACTGATATTCAACTCAAACAAAACAACTGCTGTATAATGCCCTCCACTATCTTAGTTTAATTGGTCACATGACTGCATCACATGACTAACATGCGTCATCGTTTTCGCTGTCCACACTGCGACGCGAAAGCACCGTCTTCAAATGTATTCGTTTTCGAGAGCGTTTCCAAAATGCTGCGTTTTCCCTCGGAGAGAACACGTCTCAGTGTGGACGTGACGCCAAAACGGCGCGAAAACGCATTAGTGTGGACGTGGTCTCAGTCAGGTTCCAGTTTACATGTAAATGTGTGAAAATTTAGCCACAAATGTAAATGATCCAAAGACGGGGGTCGGTACGGACGGTGGTCCAGTGTCGGACGACACACAGGTGCCCCAGGATGCTGGTCTAATCAAGAAGGGAGCATGTGTATTTATGGAAACTCTAAATGACTGGAACCACTTACAATAAAAACAACACGTCATTCTGACAGAGGGCGGGGCTTAAGGTTACACAAGGGTTTTTTCAGCTGCACATTCAAAAAAAAATTAAACAATCTGTAAAGCCATCATTCAAAAGCCACCAATAAAACCCTGCCCTCATTTAGAAAGAGTAAAAAGCTTCGATTACCGCTGAAGTGCACACATAGGTGTGAAACCTGAATGAGGACTTGAACAATGCAGTGAACTCCTGCCTTCAAAGTACCAAGTGAAGAAAAACAGCTTCAGTGAAGTGCATAACAAATGTAAAGCATCAAACAGGGTGTGGGAGACAGAGGTGGGGAAAAAGTGAAAGAAAGAGTGGAAAAACAGAGGGAGGGAGGGAGACAGGGGCTGCTGTGGGGCCAGTCACCACAGGGTGGATGTGTGTGTGCGCGAGTCTGTGCGTGTGTGTGTTGGGAGGGCACAGTGGGGAGGTTGGGGGCATGGAGGAAGGGATCAGAGCATTGGGGCCAGCTCCACGGGGAACAGGGATGATGGGGAGAGAATGGAGGAGGCTTGTGGGGGGAAGGGAGACAGGGTGAAAGGAAGGGATGTGGTCAGTTTAGAGTTTGAGAACTCAGCAGGGAGGGACGGCAAGTAGGGAGGGAGGGAGGGAGGGAGGAAGGAAGGAAGGAAAGCAGCGAGACACTGCGGTCTGTGTGCTCTAAGAAAGACTGAGGACAGGAGAGAGGAGAGGAGACACAGAACAAAATGGTCAAATAAAGGGAAAAAAGCAAAAGTGGGGAGAGTGACGGGAGCTGTGGGCTCTTGGGAAGAGAGAAAGAAGCAGCAGCGAGGGAGCCGAGGAAAAAGGTTCCAGGTGTCAGCAGGAGGGGGGGTCCTGGATCCAGTGGAACGGCCTGTTCCTCATTATCCCGACATCCCCCTCACACACAGCCCCGTGACAACTCTATCCTAACATCCACACATGAAAACATGGAGATACTGCCACACAGTAAACACATGCGTGGATCATGTCAGGTACCTGCTTTCCAAACCAAAACATGATTACACACAAACAAACACACAACGCGCTTCTAAACCCTCAGCTGTGCTCCAGAGGAAAAATAAAATCAATCACACACTCGTGTTTTTGTCTCACCTCCACACTGAGAACGTGGAAACAGTCAAAGTTTGGCCAACGAAACATTGATTTCATGCAATTTTGTGTAGCAGCGCCATCACAAAGGGGAACCAGCTCCATAATGCACCGGGTTAGTATTTCTGGGTGAGTTGTTTTGTGTTATGTCTAATTTTGGGTTACACATTCACCGATCCCTCAGGGGTCACGTCAGGAAAATCTGCCAAATCAAACATGCAGAGTTCCTG
This sequence comes from Haplochromis burtoni, assembly GCF_018398535.1. NCBI lineage: Eukaryota > Metazoa > Chordata > Actinopteri > Cichliformes > Cichlidae > Haplochromis > Haplochromis burtoni. The sequence goes on from NW_024582794.1 coordinate 163,620, forward strand.
CTGTGTGAACGAGGGAGCAGCCTCATATATTTACTGCCTGGTTCATATCCACAGCAGCGTGTGGAGATATCATTAGCCACCAAGAAAGGAACGAACGTAAGCCAGCTCAAGTAGTGGTGCGAATGTTTCAACTGAGCCTGCTGTCTCCAATGGGGGGTCCAGTTACACAGTTTAACATACTGCTGCAACAGTTACCTCCAAAAGTCACACCCACACCAACCGTAGCATCTACCTGTGGGCCTTTCCCGTGGGAGTGACAGCCAATCACTGCCTTGCTTTCAAGTTTGTCTTGTAACAAAGATCTGAGAGTCATACTCAGGACAGCAGCATCTCTGTGAGTTAAGAGCATCTGACGTACGACTTAGCTCCGCAGTACATCTTTGTGCGACAGCACGAGTCCAACACTCCTGTTTAAAGGGGTTAGGGCAGGGTTAGCAGACGCTCGAGAATGAAAAAGACACGGGGAAAGCTAAACTGCCTCGACTGCGGAGAGCCAACAGACGTTATTTATTCAGAGATATGTAAATGTATATTTCTATAATGTTGCTGTGTAAATATTTGATCAATAAACGCACAGAGACACTCAGAGAGAAGCTGCAAAGCCTTTGGCTGAAGAATTCTAATGAACGTTCGGAGACAGAAGCGCTCGTCTCGATTTCCATGCAAAATCAGACGCGCTGGACTATGGATTTAAGCATTTCCATTTTACACACACACACAAATATTTACTCTCTGCAAGATCTACAGACAGTCACACAAGGACAGACAGAGAGGAGAGATGAGAGAGACAGAAGAGGGGAAGAAGAAGGAAGTTACATTTTTAATCGAGTGTTTCTTTTCCTCGGAGCAAAGTAGGGCTGAATACAAGAGGGTGAGCTGGTGCCAACACACACACAACACACTTTCTCGTGTCCTTTGGCAAATTCTTCTTTTTCACTCTTGCATTAAGTAAGAAAAAAGGGAAGAGAGTCAAAGTAGGAGGAGAGGGAGGGGGAGGAGGAAGAGGGGGGAAAGGGGGGAAACGAAGGGAAGAAAAGAGAGAGGGGAAGAGAGAAAACGTCCCCGCAGAGTCTTTCTCCCTTCCTGGAGCGAGCGAGGGCCCCTGCAGCGCCGCCTGTGTAATTTCCAGTGGCAGTGAATACAGGTATTAATAAAAGCCCCATGGGGAAGAGCACACAATATAACCCTACATTTTCAGGCATTATGAAAGGAAGCCCCCAGGGGTCCTCGGGCTCAAATTTCTGAGATGCAGGCATTGTAAAAAGACGCCCCCGGGGGAGGACCCCGCAATAGAAATCTGCTGAATTCAAAGCATTTCCAGAGCCCTGGTGGGAGCCATTACTCCCACTGGAGGGGGAGAGATTTTTTCTTCTTCTCCTCTCTCCTTCCAACCGCTCTCTCTCTTTTTTACCAAACATGTGTTGCTGACATGTTGACAGATTGCTCAGTGAGGTGTTTAGGTGCATGCACAAGGCATGTCTGCTGAGACACGAGCTCCATCCCTCTCTCCCTCCCTCCCTCCTTCCCTTGCCAGTTCCCAAGTTCCATCCCTCCCTCCCTCCCTCCGACTGCAAACCTCTCAGCGCGCCCAAAACTGCTCCCATCCATATTTCATAAAGGAGAAAGTAGGCTGAAAGAGAGAGAGACGGAGGCAGAGAGAGGACGCAAAGAGTTTAGGCAAGAGGGAGAGAGCGAGGGAGAGAGGTGAGGGAAAAAGCGGAAAAAGGGAAGATAAAGAGAGACAAAGTGGGATCAAGGGAGGGGAACGGGAGGAGGAGAGGACAGATAAAGAGAAATAGAGCGATGTAGAGAGTGGGAGAACTCTGCGGTGAAAAATGAACCCTGTGATGAAAAATGACTTCACAACAACCCTTCTCCGTCTCACCCCCTCCCTGCTATCCCTCCCTCTCCCTCTCTGCATGTTGCAGCCCCTCACACCTCCCCCCTTTCTGCTTCTGCCGCTCTCCTCCCTCCATCCCCCTCTCCTCTGGTGCCGGGCTCCTGCTCTCTCCCTGGAAAACCTGAGCGGCAGCCAGCTGTGTCTGTGTGTGCGCTGTGCACTTGTATGTATGCCAAGGGCTTAGCACAGGAATCTTCGGGCCACCCCCGGGTACAGACACACAGAGGGAAGGAAAGGAGGGAGGGAAGAAGGGGGCAGTGGGGCAGAAAGAGAGAAGGGGGGCACATGGCGAAGAACGGGAGGGACGAGTAAAAGACAGGAGGCGAGAAAAAGGGGAAAAGCACATTATTTTTATTTGTTTTGTCAGCCAACAGCAGCTACTGGACAGGAAGTGTCGTCCCAGCGAGCGCCGGTCTGTAATTTTACCTTACACCCCTCCTATCTGTGATCGGTGGTTTTAATAAGAGCCTCGGCCTCGCAGGTCTCAGCTGCTATCCCGACGACAGACGCGGCGAGGTGCGTGTGCGCCTCTGCGTGTGCGTTTGTGACAGCGGGTGGCGACAGACGGTGAGAGCTTAGTTGTGGGAAGACGTCCCGCGGGAGGCAAACCAGCCACCCAAGGGCCCACGCGCCAACAGACACGCTCTCCCCCCTGCTCCTTGTGCTTCTCCTCTTCTTCCCTTACCCCTCCACCGAGTTTGGCCTCCACTCTCCACCCTCCTCTTCACCTGTCTTCATTCGGTCCCCCGCGACTCCTTCCCAATTCTCTTCTTTTCCTCCCTTATTTCCTTCTTTATCTCCTGCTCCCTCCCAGCTAGACAGGCTCCCTGGAAATCTGTGCTCTCTCCCGCTGAGAGAGGAAAAAGAATAGACCAGAGTGCAGCTGTATGCGCTCAATTACCACAGACCTCACAAATACCTTCAGAACGAATATGCGCAGTATCCCGCTCTCTTCCTGCACGGACGCACACATTCACCATTTTCCACCCACACCGTCTCACCCAGCCACTCGCTGGGTTAATGACTTGCTATTTGTCACTGACAACGGCAGTTTCCACCCCCCGCCTTGACTGACAGCTCCCTCGTTGACTTGGAGCCTACCTTCCCAACACTTCCTCCCTCAAGTGCTTTTTACTGGCATCTTTAACAATCTCTCGCCCTCTTGCACTTCTCACTCACACCTAGCATGAGTGTGGACGTTGTTGACTGTGGGTGAGTGTACGCGCAGATCTGTGTGTGTGTGTGCCATGTATCGTAACAGACAGTGGCCTTCGTAGCCATTTGAATCTCTAAACACATCACACTGACTGATCCTGGAATGCTGCGGCCTGCGAGACAGCTTTTGGGTTTCCTTAATAGGATGTGGGTGTCTGCTTGTGTCTGTGTGTTCATGTGGCAGAGGAAGGCCACAGAATGTTCTCCATTTGATCTGTAGGAGGCTTTTTTTCTGCTCCTCTTCTCCTCGGGGAGCCTCTGCTCCACATTCTGACTCCTACCGAGACCCATCAACACTCCCCCGGCTCACGCTCTCAGTCTGTCCCTCTCGCACCGTACTGCACACACACAGGATATAGACCCGCATGCACTAAAAGCAGCAGACACACATCACACATAAAAATATCACACGCTGTATACACCGCGGCCAGTCAGCTCACCCAGAGCCACTAAGGCGTGTGGAAGAGTTGAGAATATAAAGCAGCACCGTGCACTTAAATAAAACGGTGTTACACAAATGTGACAAACTGAGCATTAACGACGTCAGTACAACTACGTGTGCGTTAACCATTTGATTACAGGGCACGCTGGAAGAAGCACACACACACACACACACACACACACACACACACACACACACACACACACACACACACACACACCTTATTCACAATTAAACAGCAGAGCCGTCACAGAAGCTTAATGCTGCAGTGGAACAGAATAACAACACTATTGTAATCGAGGCACGTAATCTCTATCACACACACACAACCAGCTGAGCTATCAGGCTCATGCACATTAATGTGGCATTACACTGACCAGATGTGTGGGGTCTGTGGGTATGTGCGTGTTTGAGTGGGTGAATACACATTTATGTGTCATTGATCTGTGCCACTGTGTGCGCGCGTGTGTGTTTGTCCAATTTCCACTCAAATTAATGGCGCCTCTTTATAGGCCTTCTGCTAGAGTGGCACTGAATTACTTGGTGCTTCACTCTCGCACCTGGGACCCATTCAGTGTTACAGCAGCAGCTAGCTGCTAACCTGGGACCCATTTGCAACAAAAGTATAGTTAGCATTACAGATACCAGTGTGTGTGTGTGTGTGTGTGTGTGTGTGTGTGTGTGTGTGTGTGTGTGTGTGTGTGTGTGTGTGTGTGTGGGGGGAGAACTCAGGACTAACTAACCACTGCTCTCAAGCTACAAATCAAGACTCACAAATGTAGACAAAATAATCCTCAGTAACTGATACTGAAAATATAACTAATGTAACTGAGACTGGCACTAAAATCTGAAAAGTTTAAATATTATGTGACAGAGATTTAGAGACGCAGCAGACAGAACAGAGTGAGTTTGGATTTGTGGGAGGATGACATCATTAAATAGTGGCCTAAGTTTTCATTTACGTCTATTGCACAGGGTAAAAGGACTTCACATAAGAACAACAGAGTAGTAATGGAGGGAGGCCTTATTTCAGGTTATGTGCCATGCTAAAGCTAATGCGTTATCCCTACTATGCAAACTCACCACTTCCTGTTACCATTTCAGAGTAAAAATCTGCTGCATGTTAATGAGCAGAAAACCTTTGTTTTTGTTTTTTTAAACACAACTTTTTGTGAAACATCGAAGAGTCCAGAGGTAGAAAAGTCAAATTTGATGACGTGTAGGCGAGGCCTTTAAATGTTTATAGTGACCGTTCGTTTTGGGAGACCCAACATTTAATTCTGTAAATGTTTTATTTGAGGAAATACAGTAATAAGAGTTTTACCAAGAATGTAAATGCTTTGAGAAATTTGCAGGACTATGGCTGATTTTTTAAAAATCTTCTTTAAATTTGAGTTTTTCTTTTCCTGGTTATGAACTTCAGCACAAAGTCCACTAAAGCTAAAATTTTATTCCTACAAGACATGAAACCCTCTATCAAGAGTGTTCAGGGTTAATGAGGAGCTGTTGTCACGTATCCCATAATTTCTCAACAATATTTTGGGGTGAACGCGAGATTAATACTGAAAAGCCAATTTTGGATTTAGTCTTCTGTGTTTTGATCTTTTTCGTTTTTCTGTCACATAGGGTCACCTCTCAGTAACTTTTTTCCATGCTGATTCAAAGCTAACAGCGAGCTAGCATCATAGCTAGCTACTCCTGGCAAGATGGTCCCATCGGTCACCCTCAACCAAGATGGCCGATATCTGAGTCGTTTGGTTTCTGCTCAGAGACAAACATCAAACTACATCAAACTCCAGAATGCACGAACACATTACCTCACTCATGCAGATTCAGAGTGGCGTTTGTTTATTCCCAGCAGTCTTTGCTTCATATGTGTGTGCGTGTGTGAGTCCATGCTTCGACTCCCCCGAGCCTCCACCAGAGAATTCAAAAGGACTCTTTATTCTTCATTTAGCCTTCTCCTCAATAATAACCACAGAGCTGTGGTCCCACCACGAACTTCATACGTACTCTCTTCTGCATGCTCACGTGTACGCACACATAAGACAAATAAACATGTACAGCTTTACACACGATGACACACCAACACGGAGTAACCCACATGCACAAAACCCCGCACACATCCCACCGAGCCGTGGGATTACTGTGCAATCTCAACCGCTCTTTCTCCGGGGAAAAACATGTTTTTTTATTTCATTTCATTTCTTTCAACTGCGCTACCTCTCACCCTCCCCCCTTCCTCCCTCAGCTTTCTCACTCAGCAACATGTAGCCCTCCCCAGACTCCTCTGCTGAAATCACAGGCCACATCCCGTGCTCCGACAGCAGCTCTGAGCTGCTGGCCCTGTGATGATCTGAGTGTGCACTCTGTGTGTCTGTGAACTGACATGGACATGTAAAGGAAGGGGTCTTCAACTTTTGAGTTTTTAAGTGAATGTCAGTGTAATATTAATGTAACTAAACAATTCGGGCTTTAAGTTTGACATCATTAGCCGTTCCCGGGTCCAAACTCCGCTTCAGGTCCCAAAGTCAAACGAACACTGCAGCATCACTGAGAGTTACAAACTCTCTAAATTATTTCACCTTAATAAAATCATCAGCGTTGCTGCTTTACCAGGTGTAACAATTAAGGCATCCATGAAAACAGGATTTATGAAGTTTAACAGAGTTAGAAGTTAGCAGGAAGTTAGCTCGCTAGCTTCCACCTAAACATGATATAGCATGTTCTGACTGAGAGATTTCTAAAAAATTAAAACGTACAGCTCTGCTGTCACTTCCAGCATAAATGAAGACAGAAAACTAAACAGCAGTGACGTTTGTAGGGTTACTGAAGTTGGGCTAGCTGGTATATAATGATGTGCTATGTGGTAGCTAGCTACACAGCTATGTTAGCACAAACACAGTGAAGCTGTAGGATGAACGCTAACTTTTCTCCACTCGATAAAAGTTAACGTGAGGGTTCCTGATGGTTAGGGACAAATGCAATCGCATGGCAGGATGCTGTAAACGGACCAAACTTCAGTCAGGAGAACAACTGAGATAATCCATCCACAATACGAGGTTAGTCATTAACATACTGCTGCATGGGCTGGGCTGTAGCTACATCGTAAGGGTTTAAACACTGAGCTTTAAAATGAACAGTGGCAATCCGGTTGTTCAGTGATGACATGACGAATCCTACTTCCGGGCCTAAAGTAGTCTGCGTTTAATATGGCTTTTGTGTTGTTAACATGTTTAATGTTTTGTATTTTCTTCTATTTGATCTCAAAAAGCTCCTAAAACAGTCAGTGATCACTGTTGACCTCCCTCGGCTTTTATTACCGCTAATCATTTATTTAAGCTCAGTTTTTAAAACCTTAGGATGTAGCTACAGCCCAGCCCATGCAGCAGTATATGAATGACTAACCTCGTATTGTGGATGGATTATCTCAGTTGTTCTCCTGGCTGAAGTTTGGTCCTTTTAGAGAGAAATAAAATGAGTCGCAAAATGTAAAAGCAAAATTTCCCCGCCTGGGCTGCCTTGCGCCTCTGTCTGTTTCAACGTGTGACCCCGCCCCTCCCTCGGCCAGTCGGCTATGAGTGCGCTAGCATACCTGGAGGTCGCTGTTTTAATGAGTGTTTGATGGAAAACGACAAGAGCGGAGTTTGCGCTCTCCAGTCGCATGATAGGTGAGTCCTAGTAAATAATTTTCCGTGTACGTTACACATGCTATTTTTTTATTATTAATTATGATTATTATTTTGCTATCAAACTCGCTGGAGAAATGATTGAAATGCACTGAGTGTGATGCAGTATGGCAGTGCTATTATGGAATATGCTGTGAACTTAGCTAACATTCCTTAGCAGTGATATGAGTTAATTTACTCAAGTGAAAGCTTTAAACATTAGCCTGATACATAACTAGCCAACTTAAGGCTTTCTGGTTAACCCTCTGGGGTCGACGGACCCAGAGTCTCCATTTCAACTTGGGTCGAAGGTGCAGACTTCATACTATATACCAGTGTTTAAATTGTGTTGATAGGTCACGTAAAACCGATGTTTGTTTGTTTTCAATAAAACAGTGGCGTTTACTCCGGGAAGAAACGGTTAAAACGGCGTTTCTAAGGAGAGCGCTAGCAGACACGCTTTTCTTGTGAGTGAAAAAAGAAAAAACACTCCTTCCCTATTGGTGGAAAAATGTACCATGTTGACCAATCAAAAAATGATATGGCAACATGTGGCATCTGGTTGTTTGGGAAGAGGGGGAAGTTTTAGGAGTGAGCGAAAGAGAGAGAGAGTTTTGATACGTGAGAGATTTGTGACGTTTACCGTGTTTGGAGTCTCAAGTTAGTGTGCTGTCTTGTGTAGTTAGTGTGTTGTTTTGTGTTGTGTGTCAGTTCTACTAGTGAACGCCACAGTTGCTGCCTTAAAGCCACCAAAGGCAGGTTGCAGTGTAAACGCTGACACAGCTGCTGTCAGACCTGCAGGTTTATCCCTGTGCTGTTCTCATCTGTGTTATAGTGACACAAACTATTTTTTTGGAGTTGCATAAATAATTTGTGTGTCTTCTTATTTGATGCAGAGCACCTGATTGTTCTGTACATAGTTTTAAATGGTTATATGAAAAACTTCTGAGCCTTGGCTGCATTTTTAGGTAAATAGTACCAAATAACTTTGTTGTTTGCAAAACTTGTGCATATTTTTAAAAATGTACAATTTCTCTTTGCATTTCAAGTTATGACAATGATTCATTAAACATGCCTGTGGTTTGTACAGTCAAAAATATCACTTTCTAGTTGTATTTTAAATTTTGTCTGAATTTAGATAAATTGTGCTGACACAGTTTGTCAAAATGAGAAAATAACAGTTTTTAAAGGTGAAATATGAGGCCAAATCAAAAGTAGTCAGAAACGGCCAGTTACACCCTGGACCCCAGAGGGTTACAGGCTAAAAGCAAAGTTGTCACCAAGTACTGTTTATATTTGTGTGTATTGCTGCAGCTTTTTTAAGCATTAACTTGGTGCCTTTGGGTGAAATAATGGTAATATGACTGATCCATATGGTCACTTGTTTCTGTGCTACCAAAGTTCCCCGGCTTTCATTCAAACTGTGTTTGTGGTCAGCACCGACACATTAAACTACTTAAACAGTATAAATGTCTTCAAGCTCACACTGAGGCCTGTGGGGCACAATCAGTGGGGCATTTGTGTTTTTTCAACAGGAGAAGAATATCTAACAAGTTGATTTGTTCACATTTTCACATCTTAATTTTTAAGTGAAATGTGCATTTTGAGTTTATACACGATGTATGTAAGGCGACCGTTTCCTTTTGCAGTATTTTTGTGTGGTGCGTTTTTCTATTTCTTAACAAAAGGGGAAAAAGGTGTGTAAGCTCACCTAGGATGATTTGTTTTCATTTTCACATGGTCTTACTGAGGTGATGCGAATTGAAACATGCAGTCTATTTTTTTTGGCGAGGGGGGGGGAATGAGCTGGAAAAGCTTGAAAAGCGACCTTGAAAGTGCTTAAAAAGTGCTTGAATTTGACCCTGAAAAAGGCGTATGAACCCTGAGATTAAATCGAACAAGACACAAAACATGTTAAAAACACAACAGCCTTAATAAACAGCAGTTTGGACCTGGAAGCAGGATTGATACGTCATCACTTAAAGACCGGACAGAGTCAGCTGTGACCAGCATGGATGAATCTCCTGCCGTTTACAGTAAAACCTTCATATTGAGCTCCACATCTTGAGCTCATCCCCACAGAGCAGGAGGAGGGACGGGGACCTCTGCCGTGCGTTTGCCTCGTGTTCTTCTACATTTTTGTTATGACGCCACACTAACAAAAGTAAACGTAAAACACTGATTTTGTATTACTACAACTTCATAACCTGCATGTGAGACAAAGCACTACATGAAATTCTAGTGGGACGTCAAACCAGCGGGTGAATAAGAGGTGGATGAAGCGGGGCTCTCACCATCTACATTACACACTCTGTAGAAACACCATCTTTACCCGTTTAAACAAAGCCCTCCGCCCCCCTCCCTGCTCCTTCATCCCCCCTATCAAAAGTAAACACACATACCCGCAGACACCGAGGGGAGACTGCCTCGCAGTAGCGAGAAGTAAGTGTGCGTTTGTGTGTCGGCTTGTTCAGGGACTGTTTGGATTAATCTGTAGGAACCAGATGCCCCCGCTGTGTTCCTTTCAGTCCCTCCATTAATTACACCGTTACTAATAACGGCCTTTGTGTGTGTGGTGTGTGTGTGTCCATCCCTGTGGGACACATGCTATGGTAGGTGTGATTCCTATAGCTATAGGTATTCAGAGAACAGTGCAGGACCCATGTCACTAAGGCAGTCCAGTGATTCTTCATGATACAGCTTAACTGTTTGATGTTAATCTGAAAGCACGCCACCTTCCCTGCTGGAAACCACGCAGCACTTTTAACTGTAGATATGTTGATGCAATATGATAAATGAGCTTTAATTAGGTCCTGATTGACAAGATATTGAGGATTAAGTGCACCATGTACGGGTATCGTTGACATATCACTGACTGTTTTATGATAAAGTATCACACAGTGATGGGAGCCTGGCCAGTTAAAACAGAAAAACCACAATCACATTACCAGTCTTACCAGCTGGGCAGTGGTTGGTTCTGTGCTCAGTGAGCTCAGCCAGACAGTCAAAGTCCTGTTGACAGTTGTCACAGGTGAAGATGGATTCGTCGTCCAAGTCATCGTCGTGATCTCGGTCATCGCGGTCCTCGTCTGGTTCTCCGTCTTCAGCACCGGTCCCCTCTTTGGGGTCGGCGACTCTTTCAGATGCCGCTACGTCTGCAGAGAAACACAATACAAGTGTGTCTTTGTTACCGTGAACGATCACAGTTCGGATCTTTGTGCCATTCGTTATGATCCCATTGAAATATTCACCGCCCTCTGCTTTACCCACTTTCACTCTGCGTCATTTTAGGTTAGGCTGCTCTGCCCTTCGCTTAGACCTGCAGCTATTTCACAGGTGTATTTGCAATAAGCTTTGTTTAGAGTACAGCACATTAGTGACATTTGTTCACAGTGATTCACAGAACGAACCAAACTTTTCAATGTTTTCTTGCCTTTTAAATAATTAATTGGTGTTGTTGTGTTTCTTTTGTTCCTGCCGTCACACTCGATTATTCTGTTGAGTTTGAGATGTCAAATTCAATTTCATATTGAAGCACTTCCAAAAAGGCTTTTTATGTTAGAAGAATAGAGTCGGTTTTATCACCTCCAAGAGTCGTTGACAGGACTTAATACGGAGCCAAAGGCTTAAAGCCTCGGAGCAGCCAAACCAGTTTGGTTCTGGTTCCTGCCTCTCTCGCTGCCTCAGCTCTGTCGTGTCTGTTACTCTTCCTGCGTCTAGTCTGAGCATCTTCAGTCCATGTTAGTGACTTCCTGTTTTATTTTGGTAGTCCTGTCCTGTGTGCTTCATGTTCAGGTTTGCTTCCTCTTGTCATCTAGTGTCTTCAGTTCAGCTCTGTTCCCGTGTGCCTCCACTTCCCCCATTTATTGTCTCAGCCTCCCCTCGTCTCCTGTCGGATCATCTTCCAGCTCCTGATCCTGTGTTTCTAGTTTAGTTCCCCCTGTAAAGGTTTTGTTAGAGTCTGTATTGGGTCCTTTTCTCCACAACGCCTGATCTGCGTCCCCACAAGTGTCTCACAGCATGTCACAGCGTAGCCTTAACAACAGCACAGAAGTGGTTAATGTCATTACTGGTTATCATTTATTGCATCCAGTGTAAAAAGTGAGTTACCAGCCGTGCACTGCCAATTACTTTATACTGCGTGTAGATTATCACTTAGCATGTGACGTAATGCGTGTGAATGTGTGTGTCCTGGTAGCACACAGCAGTGTGAGAGGGGACCAGTGGAGGCTGTGGAGGCCCAATCCTCACCGCTCCATTGTGTCTCCATTTTCACACCTTATTATCACATTATAAACGCTGAGGATCCAAAAGGACGACACTGAAGACACTTGGCTTCAGAGATGATACCAGAGGAGAGAAAAGAAAAGCCCTGCTAACACATAAAAGTCTTAATAAAACACCATCAATCAGCAACAGCAAATATGACGATGATGATGCAAAGAAAAGGAGAAGCAGTGGGGACAGCAATGTTTAAACTTTTCAGATAACAATTCTGCAAAGATTAAAAGCATTCTACAAAAAATAAGGTAATTCAACATCGCACATATAATTATTATATCACACAGTTCATGAAGCTTCATCAACGCAGGACTCAGAAAAGTTAAATCTCACCTTTTAAACCTGTCCAACCGAGAACCAGTGAGCTCCACGACTAATGAAAACCAGACTAATTTTAAGAGAGTGCAGCTACAGGTCAAAGCGATTAAGCTGCAAGTCAGTTTTATCCATGAGGAGTTCGAAACATCATTTAACGTGCACACGCGATAGAAAGGCGCCGCTTTGTTATATGGTGCTATTTCTGGCTCTTAATTTCAGCGAGTCTGGTAGAAAAAGTCTGACCATTAAAACTTAGTAGCCAGGTCAGCATCAGCGTGTACGCGCAGGTACACTTGCACGGCGTTTTCCCCCTCGCTGATATTATTGCAGGTCTAACTAACATAAGTTTGGGTGCTAGAGGACGCCTGTTAGGGAACGTGAGGGAAAAGTGAATCAGGCACAAAACCGCCACAGCACTCTGATTTATGATGGCAGCGGTATGATGGGAAATAGGGATGAGGGGATGCTGGGAGGTGGGGAACGAGAGACTGAGGTGATGTGGTGTTTGGGGCGACGCAGGAGAGGAAGACAGTGATGGAGGGAGAGAAGGAGGAAGGGATGAAGGGATAGGGAAGAAGTGAGGGAGGGTGTTGGCCATCTGTCCAGTGGTGAGAGCGCCGTCTGGCCAGGGAGAGAAAACAGCCCCTTGGCTGACAAACTGCACGTGCACGCTCCTCATTGTGCACACGCACACACATGAATGCATACATACCAGAAGCACACAAATGGTCTATACACGTACTTTAAATATGTGGTTAACAGTCAGCTTTTCAAATACACACCAGGTTTTTGTCAAATTTGTAGGAAGTGATTAAAACACGATGCAGGCTGCTATAAAAGGCATTTCAATTTTTTTATTTGTACATTATCTGAACATGCATACGTGCAGAAAGCAACTACACACATACTACATACAATGTGCACACAGTCCCCGGGGTTCCCTGATGCCAGAGGTGAGGGCAGCGCCAACTCCATTGCATGCCAACACAACCTGCTGTCATAGCAACAGAGACAAGAGATGGATTTGCACCCCTCCCTCCTCATCACTCCCTTATTTTCTCTTTCAGTACTTTTTTTTTTAAATAGTGTTTCGCCCCCAAATCCTGTGCAGTGAGATAAAGAGAGAGATGGGTGATGAAGATAAAGGGATGAGAGGGGCCAACAGGAGAGGCTGGTGTTTACACACCGATCTCTGTGGTCCTCTGCTACCCACCCACCCGTGATTAGGACTTCTCTTACGGGGAGAATTTGATGAGGGCGGGCTTCAAGAGAGCGTTGCTGTAAGCTCAGTTATGATCGTTACCACTCTGGAGCAGCCCTCCTGGCTCGGCCAGTGTGTGTGTGTGTGTGTGTGTGTGTGTGTGTGTGTGTGTGTGTGTGT
>NW_024582794.1:176863-178184 GCF_018398535.1 Haplochromis burtoni
GCGCGCGCGCGCGTGAGACGACAGTAATATCGTCCGTGAAAAAGAAAAATTTATATAAGCAGTAAATAAACACGGCCTTTATTTTTTTATGCTGCCTGAGATCTATAAAAGCACAAAACTGCAGTTTTATTGACTCCTCGTGAGGCTACGGTGGTTTAAAAGAGCCGTTTATGACACATTCTATTCAATTTCATACACATTTAGCAGAAAATATCTTTTAGTGTGTACACAAAAGTGTTTCCAGTCACAATGACTGCACTGCGTTACTTTATGCATTTTTTTCCACTTAGTTCTTAAAACACACTCACACCACCTTCCTCCTTCTCTAAGATGCTCCACCCAATCACAGCACAGAGGAGCAGCGGGCCTACTTAATGAAAGCAGGCGACTCCCACGGGTGCTCGGGGTACATACAGAGGTGTGTGTCTGTGTGTGTGCATGAGTGTGTGTCCGCAGGGTATTGATTGAATATTATGACAGCAGTCCCTCGCAAATAGCATCTGCTTGCCATCCACTTTCTCTATGACACACACTCCACACACACACACAGTGTGACATAGCTGTAGTCACTTATAGACACACGAACGCACACATGTGAACACACTTACTCTACTGAGAACCATTATCTCTGAGTCACAGACAGTCGCTACGCCAGGAATAACTACACACTCTTTTTCTAAATCACGCCACACACACACACACACACATACATTTTCTGATCCAAGCGCACACACGGTTCATTCTTATGTCATCCACAGAGGCTCGTCCTGCAGTTTAACTACAGGAAATGTTCCAAACGTACAGCATGACTTATGTGGGTCGTTTTCTATCGCTCACAGAACTCTGATGATTTTTATTCCAGCCATATAATGAGGGACTGCGTCACACCTGGGATACACAACATGCATTTAGATGAAATTAACCAGTTAGTTGGATGGAGCAGCAGCTGTATTCTGGGTACCTAAATATTAGGGATGCAACGATACACAAAATTCACGGTTTGATATTTTTTCAATACAAAAAAAATGTTCATACCTTTTTAATTTGTCATTTATTAAAATTATAAATATATATTTTAACTCAAAAGTACAGTTTTTAAATTTAATGTTGCTGAAACAACAAAGTAATAAAAAATAAATCTATCTGATGGAGGAATCCCTCATCTTTGGAAAAGAGAGTTTGTTACAGAGAAATGTCTCTTTCCAAAATAAAAGCTCTACTATCCGCTTCTTCTGGGCTATATTCTCAGCAGCATATTAAACATATCAGGTCCCCATAAGGAGAATCCTGTGCTAACGGCTGTCTAAATGACTCGGGTAAA
>NW_024582794.1:178382-181251 GCF_018398535.1 Haplochromis burtoni
AGCTCCCACCCATGTAATTGAGCATTGCGTGGCACATCCAACATACTGTTTTACTTTAGTCCATGACTCGCTTACCTTCAGGGTCATACGTCACATGAAAACCAAAATAGTTCCAAAGGCCAGATCTGAATGAGCGCTCAGATCCACTGAGCTCTCAACACAGACAGCATCGTCAGAAGGAAAGTTGATAAAATAAATGAAAAGTTTTGTATTGTTCGGTACATATGCGTACCGAAACGAACGCACTGTATCGAACGGTTCAATATCGATACGAGTATCGTTGCACCCCGACTAAAGATTTAAACCCAGTGTTTGGGGAAAAAAAGAGCCTGAGTGCAGACTTTGTGCTTACACGGCATCATGGCATCTTAACCAGCTTTTTCACTTTGTTGGTTCTTATTGCAAAGTTGCATCCACAGCTATTAACCCAAAATGAAACCTTGGATTAAAGAAAACGCACCACAGAACGAGCACTGTGATTGGTTCCAAATACATACACTACCACAGAGACGATGAACATCTCAGCTTCATATTAAATATTATCAGCTATTTTCAGAGAAAGGCCCCAGTGTGTGACAGCACACAGCATCAGTGTGGATGCGGAGAAAAGAGGTTTTTACGCTGTGCTCTCTTGAGGAAAGGTAATAAGCAATATTCCTGGCTGCAGCCACTAACCTGAGGACTGTTTATTAACACATACAAATATAAATATATAAACGGGTAGCTCAGGAATAATGAGGTCACTTTGCATATCTGCAGCAAAGCTATATCCAGGTGGTGTGTGTACGCAACGTACCGCTGCATGCCTGTGTGCGTGTGAACCCTGGGTAATTAGATAAAGAGAAGTGAATTAGCAGAGTCCACGGTGCAGAATGATGTTACACAGCCTGGCCACGCCTAGCTGAGACCCACTAATCACCACTCGTTAGGCTCACAGAACAGTATGTGTGGAGGGTTGTGTGTTTTCGTAGCACTGGTGTATTTGTTGAGATCGCGTGCGTGTTTTCTCTCATTAACAACATCAAAATGACTTCACTGAAATAATTAGTGAGCTAAATGATAATAAGCCATAAACACTGGATAGGAGAGAGAAAGACAGAGAAGTGATTCCCTCTCCCCTCGAAGAAACCAGATATAAAACAAAATGAGGGATCTGAGCACGCTCAGTATGGACGCGCTGTCCTACAGGCGCTCTCTGTGAGCAGTTGCCAGGATGTGCTAGTGGAGACACAAACTGGAACACCAAAAATCAAACGCACACAGTCAGCACGTTCATCCTACATCTCTATATATCCTTTGGGAAGCAAACTAGGGAACTAATGAACTCTGGGAAATGTTCCTGAACTGCCCCAGGGTGACAGAAGTGCACTGAAAGAGCGTGCCAAAGCTGGAGGGGGAGTTAAAGGAGAATAAAACATACTGCAATACTGCAAAGGTAAGGTAGTTATTCAAGTGCTAGATTTGGCAGCCAGGAGATGCTACTGTGGCCTGTGTGGGACTCTGCAGCTCAGAGAGACGTGTTTCTGCTGGCCAAGCATGCACACACACACACACACACACACACACACACACACACACACACACACACACACACACACACACACACAGTATAAGAGGCATCAAAGGGTGGAAGAAAGTGTGTTGAGCTTCCAGGAAAATGTTTAGCAATCGGACATTTTGAACACAAAGCTTCCACTCTGCTCCACATCACACTGCAGACCGGACCATGACTCACACCAGGCTGGATGAAAAACAGCTTCAACTAAGACATGCATGTTATTATGAAATGGTTGCGTTTGGTGAGACGTGCTCACAGGACACCTGAGTGAGAATACTGGCAGGAGCAAGCTCAGTCCACATGTTCACAGCTGGTTTGTTTTTGAGGATCTAATTATAGGTCCGAGGAGTGCACACTCCAGGTTGGGAATGGGTCGCTGCCCCAAGAAGAAGAGCTCAAGTATTTTACCGAAGAGCGACAGATGGACTGGAGCACTGACTGCAGTAATGCAGGGCACGGGGTCAGCTCTTCATGTGAGACCTGAGGGGGCCGGTCGTTCCTGCTTTCTCAGCTAGCAACAAAACATCTATGGACACCACTATGCTGCAACATTAACTTATGTACCAAGCACTGAGTGTCATTTATAGTACACACAGTGCAGTATTGATCCAGTGGGGCTGAAAACACTTTATTTAATCACGCTGCTACAAAACGAAGACACTGCTGCTGTGAGCACCGACTGCAGCTGCAAACATGCAGAACCAGAGAGACACAAAGGACGGTGGACACATTTGGCAATGATTGCACACTCAAATGCACACTGACACACACAGACTGACACACACAGACTGACACACACAGACTGACACACACAGACTGAACAGGTGCAGCTGGACACAACAACACAGGCCTGCTCTCCACCTCCCAGGAGAATCACTCCCCCAGCCCCCCTCACCCTCTGCCTCTTCTCTCCGTGAGTTCTAGTGTGTGTGTGTGTGTGTGTGTGTGTGTGTGTGTGTGTGTGTGGGTGTGTGAGTGTCTGGGTGTGTGTGTGTGTTAGGTGGCTATATTAAGCAGCTCATCTCTCTCGCCTCACCTCCTCCCATTTAGCTCCCACTTCATGTCCCCCACAGTCTTCGTGTGTGAATGTGTGGATCTGCAGAACCACAGAGTACCAGTCACACGTTTATACACACACACACACACACACACACAAACTCACACACACAAACTCACACACACCACACACACACACACACACACACAACACACACACACACAAACTCACACACACACCACACACACACACACACACACACACACACACACACACACACACACACACAGACACTCACACACACTCACACACAT
>NW_024582794.1:182347-185266 GCF_018398535.1 Haplochromis burtoni
CACACACACAGACTCACACACACAGACACACACACACACCCCTGGGATGTGGAGCCGTAAGGGAGAGCAGCACCCAACGCCAGTGTCTGGAAACAGGATGATGAAAGAGGCATTCACGTCACGGAAGGAAGCAACAAACGCACACAAACACACAGTTAACTGCAAACACACATAAAATCATCCAGACGTGCCACGCAGACTCGCACAGATCGACAGGATCGCACACTCACAAACTGACAGCTGCTCGCTTATTTCTTTGCTGTACGCGTGCACACCGACACAAATGAGACAGAAAAGGGCTTATTGCTGCAAAACAGACAGAAACACAGATGCACTGTGCACTGTCACAAGCAGACAATACGAGTTCACGCACACGAGCACGGAACTGTTTTCCTGTGGTAGCCTTGGGGAAATTAAAACTACATTATGGACCTCTAGAGGAAAGCGGTGAGAGAGTGATGGAGGAAGAGGAAGAGAGAGGAAGCAAGAGAAAGGGGGGAGAGAAAGAGTGAGACGAGGGCCAGTGTCCTGTTTTTCTCAGCTCTGGCCACCACAAAGCTATTACAAGGAAGCAGGAGAAAAGTGATACAGCCTGCAATCTGTCCTCTGTGTCCGTCCTTTGTATCCCGACTGGTGGACGGGAGGACGCGTATATTGTTGGCCATTGCTTCATATTTCAGTCAGTGATATGCTTTGTTCCCTTCAGCAGTCACTTTGGTCACTAGTTCAATGTGGTGGCTTCCCACTTTGCTAATTAATATTGTTGTCTCATCAGCACGAGGCTGCAGTTTGCCTGCATGAGCTCCCTCCCTCTGTTAATTGGTGAAACTCCAAATTGGTCTTGGACGGTTTCAGGTGTGACCCTGTAATGGACTGCATGGACTGCCCTATGAGAAAGCACTTGGCGACAGTGGGAAGGAAGAACTGTCATAACCAGGCTCAGGGAGGGGCGGGGCCATCTGTCACGACCAGTGAGAGGGGTGAGAGGAGGAAGATGTGACAACAGACGCATTGTAGAAGAGAGCCAGAGATAAATAACAACTAATTACTAACAGCTAAGTGGAGAACAAAGACTGCACTGTGGGAATCCCCCCAGCAGCATAACTCAGGCAGGATTCAGGGTCACCTGATCGCGCCTGACGTAATCGTAACAGTAGAGACGGCGTCTGTGTCCCACGTCCAAACTGGGAGATGGTTTTAAATAGTTTTAAATATCCTGAAAACCACAAGTTAGTCTTCAGTTGAGGTGATATCTTTTATTCAAGGTCCTCAGAAAGGCCAGAGATTTTCTCCAGTTTGAACCTCTGACCAATAAAATCCACCATCATCAAACGCACTGAGAAACTGCAGCGCTTGGATACGGTAATGGCCTGTATTTGTAGAGCGCTTTACTAGTCCCTAAGGACCCCAAAGCGCTTTACATATCCAGTCACACACACATTCACACACTGGTGATGGCAAGCTCCATTGTAGCCACAGCCGCCCTGGGGCGCACTGACAGAGGCGAGGCTGCCGGACACTGGCGCCACCGGGCCCTCTGACCACCACCAGTAGGTAACGGGTGAAGTGTCTCGCCCAAGGACACAACGACCGAGACTGTCGGAGCCGGGGCTCGAACTCCCAACTCTTGAGCCACGATCGGCCCATATGCTGGGATATGCTCACACACGGCTTCCTAATATCGACACAGATCTGACAGGTGCAGGAAACATTTTTACGGCTCAGTTTTGTCACCACATGTGTGAACACACGCACATACACACATTCACACACAGGAGGAACAACAATGAGAAGGTCTCAGCTTCTCCGTTTCAGCTCGGGGACCTGACAAATCTTTTCCATGATGACTCACCGGATCGTTCTGTGTGCGCGCGTTGGTGTGTGTGCGTGTTTGTGCGTGCGTATGTGCGCGCGTTGGTGTGTGTGCGTGTTTGTGCGTGTTTGCGCGCGCGTGTGTCACTGTAGTCTGCAGCAGACTGTCAGTGTGATTTGAGGAACAAGTTCATCACCAACAGTTTATTAACACGAGACACTCGAGTCCTGTTCAGTTGGACACGTCTCATGACTTCCTCACTTTCACCCGAGACTGAAACACACGGATCTTATAAACAAATAAAAAACACGGCTGCTCAATACTATTTCCAACTTCGTCTCTCATTTCCTCTTCTTTTCCTTCTTCCAGCACACTGAGAGTCAGACAGCAACTGAGCAGACAGGGGGACACGTTGTGTCTGTGTCCCGCTGAGGTGTGGTAAGGGCTGAGGGGAGAAGGAAAGGAGGCTTTCAGGGCACCTCAGGGCGCAGAAAGGCCAGAAGGAGGAAAAGAGAAGAGGAAATGTAGGAAAGGGGAGAATAAGTTGGCTCAATGCTATTCGAGTCGCCCTCACACTCCCTCCACCTTCTCTCAAGCGGGCCGTTCCAAACTCAACACACATTTTCCAGAGTAAGTCAAAGAAAGACCAAATGAGAGGGATGGAAAAATAGCCTAGAGGGCTGGAAGTTTATGAATTAGGAAGCAGGATAGGAAGGTATATTTCTCCTTGTTCCCTTTCTTTTTTGCTGTTCCGTGTTTTCTCACCCCGTCCTTCTCAACATCATCTCTCAGGAAGTAAAAGAAGCGAGTTCTTTCTTTCTAATCTGCTCGGGTAAGACGTAGGCAGCAGTTCTCGGTCCTCACCCCTCTCTCTCACACATACAAACTCCTCCTAATGTCGCCCCAAATAAGCATTCAGAAGGTAAAAGCACAAGCAAAGACAGAGGGACAGAAAGAGAGCGTGCAGATCACGCAGTGACACGGAGATGCTGGCAGCAACAGCCAACCTGAGAGAGTGGCTGAGTAAGGGAATATAGGACAGTGTGTTTTTATGGTAGGAAGAGTGTGTGTGTGTGTGTGTGTGTGTGTGTGTGTGTGTGTGTGTG
>NW_024582794.1:185320-190625 GCF_018398535.1 Haplochromis burtoni
ACACACACAGCAGTTCTAGTGAGCCACCCAGGACCTCAGTCAGCACCCCCTTAACACGCACACTCACACACAGCCACACACTCACACGTAGACCTGCACAGTGGCCCCTGGAGGAGAGTTAACACAGTTTTGAAATGGGGGGGGGGCAAGGATGGGAGGGTTCGGCACGTCATAGACACCCCAAGGGTCATACTTTCCTTTCCTCCTATCCCTGCAGAGCTTAACGAGAGACGGGGCGAGCGCGGCACAGAGAGAGAGAGATAACCGCATATTTACCACATTCAGCAGTATCTTACGTCCCTGCTGGGATCCAGTCGGAGGAAGTGTTTAACTGTTCTCTGACGGGCTGCAAACCGGAGCGGCAAAACTAACTACAGCTGACAAACACCTACAGTAGTCCAGCTGTTTCTGGAAAATGTGGACTTTGATCTTTACCGAGCACCAATGACAGCGCTGAGGAAAACATCGCCAACGTTGTCGTGCCAGCAGCTGCATCGTTTGCACACGTGAACCTTTGAGTCACTGCAGCAGTTGTGAGTCTGGTAGCCCTGTAGTTTTAATAATAATGATGGATTGCATTTATTTAGCGCTTTTCGAGACCCTCAAAGCGCTGTACAATGCCACTATTCATTCACTCTCACATTCACACACTGGTGGAGGCAGCTACATATAGTTGTAGTCACAGCTGCCCTGGGGCAGACTGACAGAGGCGAGGCTGCCATATCGCCATCGGCCCCTCTGGCCAACACCAGTAGGCGGTAGGTGAAGTGTCTTGGCCAAGGACACAATGACCGGCTCGATCCCCAACCTTCCGGTTACAAGATGAGCTTCCCAACCCCCTGAACCACGGTCGCCCCTCAATTGGCCGTGAGGCTGGAGTTTCTCCGATCGCAATATTTCATGAAAGTAACATTAGTGCAGGGAGATTCAGTTCATCTGTGTTCATCTTCACTAACAAACCTACCTACACCTTTAATAAACAGCTTTATGCCAACTCTGCAGAGGAGATCGCCGACAACAAGAAAGCAGCTTCTTTGTAAACCAATTAGAAATTTGCTGTTGAGCATTCAGACACAGCTTCACGGTGAAGGCCGAATGTGACCTCTGCACTGAGGTGCCAAGGTAACAGCAGCACGCAAGAAAGAGGAGGCTCCGTCTCAGGGTGCAGGTCCGCCGTGGCCCGAGCCTCTGGTTGCTCCCGTGGTGGAGGATGCAGGCGGGCAGGGACCAGCGGCTCCCCCGTGACACAGGCTTTAACGTTAAAAACACCCTCCGGTGTGATTAACCACCAACTGGACGACAACGTCTCCTTCAGGATCTTTTTTCCATGAAGTCATTTAGGGTTGTTTTTCAAGTTTATTTTAGAGAAATACATTTTCTACAAATGATAAACAATCGTGTTAAATACTCAATATTATAACAGCTGACCAAAATAGTCAAGATCATAATTTTGCCATAATTAAACGATAGATTCTTGGAACTAATGGACAAATATCTGCAGACGAATCAATGATTGGCACTGACGTATAAAAGGTGCTAGCAACTGAAATCTTACAGCGTAGCCTGAATAACACGAAGTCTCTCCAAAATTCACAGATGCACCAGGATTTGGGACTGAAGCATAAATAAAAGACACATCCGTGTAAGCCTGTGTGCTAACAGACCTCTGAATCACAGCTGAACCACAGCATGAACCTGTCCCCCTCCTCTCGCCCCTCCCTGAGCCGGAGGTTTCTTCCTGTTAAAAGGGAGTTTTTCCTTCCCGCTGTCACCAAAGTGCTGCTCATAGGGGTCATATGATTGCTGGGTTTTCTCCGTATCTATTATTGTAGGGTCGACCTTACAATATAAAGCGCCTTGAGGCGACTGTTGCTGTGATTTGGTGCCGTATGAATAAAATTGAATTGAATTGAACGAATTCATGCATTTGCCATCTTTAATACACACAATACAAATAAAATCATCATTTCTCTTTAATGTTACACGTGAACCTTGAACAGCAGCTGGTTCGGCGGCTCATCTCCTATGGAGGCAAAAGGCTGAGCAACTTTAAATTTCCATCTCAGTGTTTAAAGACGAGCCAAGAGGAGATGGGAGGGAGACACGGAGACTGAGGAAAAACTAAATCTGAGAAAAAAATCTGCCGTCTTTGTCTTCCTCCTAGGAAATTACCAAACCACAGAGAGCAGTGAAAAAGCACACAAATCTCTCTCTATTAGAGTATTATTGAGACTGACTGCTGCTCTGCCTAGCTACAGTTTTCTGTCTCCTCTTTCCTTCCCCTGAACCTTCACAGTCCCCTCGATCTTTCTTCTTTGTCACTAAACCTTCGTTTGCATTTTCATCACCTCAAAGTTACCCCGAGTACACGTTACAAACGGCCAGCTCGGACTCACCCGCACACAAACATACGTCACCATGCATCTGTGTACCACTGTGTGTGTGTGCCTGTACACTAACCGGTCTGAACAGTCGATCCATCCCAGGTTCCTCCACACTCTGAAGACTCTCCTTCTTCGACAGCTAGAAAAAAGGAGACAGACACAGAAAATCAAATAAATGGTGGTTTTAACCTGCAGCTAATTAAAGAGCCACCACCTGCAGGAGAGCAGAGGAGCCACACAATTCAATGATCATATCACAATTTTAACATGCCGTCAGGTTCTCTCTACAACTAAGAAAAAACACCTTTGTGATTAAAATGGAGGTTTATGAAGCCGTGTTTATGCTTTCTGTCCTGCCTGGTGTCACCGCCTGCTTTCCTCCAAGCATTACAGACACCAGTCAAGTTGAAGGCGACTCCTCACCTCGTCTTGCTTTCAATCGAGCGTGGGAGCGCCTAAGGACATCGTATTTGTCTTGAAACACGTTTATTCTCTGGAGCGAATGTACTTGAACTTGAACCTACCAAGGAATTAACAAAACATGACGATGACCTGAGATCTCTCAGACTCGCACACACAGCTGATCAAAGCTGGATTGTCATACCGACTTCCTGGGTACAACAGGAAGGAGGGAAGTACAGCTGGCACACAAACAGGAAATGGCTCGAGCCACCACACAATGGGATTTCCCGTCCGCCCCCTCCCCGACACGCTGTGCCTCACTTCTCCCTCGCTCACCTCTGTCTCTGATCCCTCCAAATGTTTTGTTCTCATCCTGCTCTCACCGGTGACCTCCGCCCCTCCACATCTCTACACCTCTCTAATGCTTCTCACTCCACGTCCTCATCAGCTCCCTGGTGACCAACCTCCTCCTCACATCAAACCTGAGCCATAAGCTCCAAACAAAGCCAGAAGCTATAAATCAGCAAAGCGTCCCTCTTAAAAAAGAAACTAAAAGTCTGCATGAAAGTGATTTTTGTAGATGAATGAAGAGAGAGGAAATCGTTTTGATAACAGGAAAAAACAGCCGAGCTGCGTCACAACTGGACCCATATAATCACACGAACTTTAGCTCCTCCCATTAGCTGCAAGCAGCGTTGCAAAGTCACACGAGCTGTAAACATCCACGTGCTGATGCACAGCGAGCAGTGCAACACTCTCAAATCTGCATGATGTTTTTCATACTCCACATCATTTTCTCTAGTCTCGTGTGCTGAAGTCAGGACGCTGCTGTGTCTATAAACTCAGCCTGGTTTGTGGGCTCATCTTATTTGACAAAAAAATAACAACAACTGTCTGCAAGACTCAAAAGTTTGGATCAAGTCTTCAACATCCCTGTTGGAGCCAGATGTGGACCACAGAGTGCTAACAAACTCATGGATCCCTGGACGAACACAGGAACCTCCCACCGCAGCAAATCCGTCTGCCAAAGACAGCAGAGAGAAACATACGAGACACCAGAAGAAAAACAAAGTACGTCTGCTGTGCTTCGTCACAATGACCAGTACGTTCGCTCCCAGCTGAGCCCTGAGTGGATGCCATGATTCATTAACACGCTTCAATATGATTTTTCCTCCTCGATGTCACATCGTCTGGGTCACGTCACAGCGCCCTGATGAAACGTTTCAGTGAAGAGTCTCATTGAACATAAAGGGAGACGTTTATGACTTACGTGCGTCTGAATCAAAGGTTTTCGTGTCGAGGTTACCGGCCGCGACCTCGGTCTGTCTGAACTGGGCTTGCCCAGATCTTGTGACAACTATTTTTTTAAACCACTAAAAGCTGACATCATAATGAAAACCATCTTCCTGTGGTAGTTGGGAGAGTTTGAGATTATAAAAAGACCTCGTGGTAACTTTGCCTCAGATAAAGGCCCATTTCTCCTGATGAGACTGTGGGGAATACAGTGTGTTTCATTAGCCAAGCACACGCAGCTTTATTTAGACTCCCATATCCTCCCTCTGTCCCCCTCAGAGACAAACACACCGTTACTGTGAACCCTGTACACACCAGGCGGTCGGCGGGGGTGTACGTGTGCCTGTGAGAAGGATTAGCTCACAGATACTATATCAGTCAAGAGGAGGGAGTATCTGAGTGTGTACAAGTACATACGTGTGCATGTGTACCTGTAGCTTGGGTGCCCCATTACAAAAAAAGACCCACTTAGAAAGACACTTTGTGACCTGTGGGGTTAAAAATATAGCAATCAGTCATGTGTTTGCACATGCATCGCTTCTCTTCCTGCAGCACGTCACAGTCCTCTTCAAACTCTAGCTCAAACTCGCACAGCGAGTCGTTTAACAGCTTAGCACTAGCAGCTTCCGACAGGCACAGTCTCTCGTTAGCTACATGTTAACAGACAGGTGTATTTTTGGCAAATGAATTTGCAGAATTTCCCTTTAACAGAACTTTCATCATTAGTGGGAAAAAGTCACAAGCATTCGTGTCATTTTGTACCAGTTAATTGTGTTATGGATTTAAGATGCTATCACCGAGTAACATGATCACAGCCCAAAATATACAGATACTGGCAAGAAGGCAGAAAAAGACTGAGACGGCAGATGGCTAAAGATCAAACAATCCGACATGCCGCAGAAACAAAAACACAAATGAAACCCCCGGAGCACGACACACGGGTGACACCGTGTAAGAAGGAAGCTTCTGGGAATCCTTGGAGCATCTGCGCACGCACACACGCACACACACACGCACACACACACGCACACACACACACTGTTACTAACCCCTGAGGCACCTCGTTTATGAGTCTACTAGGGCTGCCACGATTAGTCGACTAGTCACGATTACGTCGACAATCAGAATCGTCGACGGCTGATTTAATAGTCGACGCATCGTTTGAAGTAGAGCTGGGCGATAGAACGATAACGATATGTATCGCGATATAACTTTTACTCGATAGA
>NW_024582794.1:198650-202664 GCF_018398535.1 Haplochromis burtoni
GACTAATCGCAAAAATAATCGGTGACTAGTCGACTATCAAAATAATCGTTTGTGGCAGCCCTAGAGTCTATGTGAGTCTAACACGTGTGCTTAAAAAAGGATGCCTATCGAGTACTATAAATAAGAACACCTGGTTTACTGCATGAGCATAAACACAGACTATTTGATTGTGATTTGGTGGCCTGAGTTCCTTCCACTAATTAGTGTAAATACAGAATATCTCACCTGCTTGAGCAGGTGACTTTGGTGTGGGGCCTGGGGTCCAGGCTGTATGTGGCCCACGCTGTCAAACTCAGTTTCCATCACGGGACAAAAGTGGGCAAAACCAGTGAAACGCTCTTTTCTGTCAGTGTGAAGAAGCTTAACGACGCATTTAATCACGGTGATATTGTGATATAAGAAAAACTGTACATCTCAATTTTCCTACACGAAAATGCTGAAGAGAAACGCTGGTGTAGTAAAAGAAATCTGTCAACTTATAGAAAAGCTCATTTCCTAGACTGTCCTGTAATTATGAAACAGAAAATTCAATCATTCAAACACTGTGGACACTATAAAGAAGCCCACAGTGGAAAACTGGGACTTTTCTGTCATTCAGCTGTTTATCTTCTACTGTGGAACGAGTGGCCGTGTGGGAGGTCTATGCAAGTGAGAATCGCTCCAAGCCAAATGCTTTCCTTTCTACAGGTGTCCAGTGGGCTGGACTGGAGTCTTTGCTGGGCTGATTCTGGTCACTGGGCCTTATGTTTGGCACCCCTGACTCACCTGTACGCAGACAAATAATCAGATGTAAACACATGCATAACACATACACAGTAACTGACAGTACAGCAGCACTCCTGTCTGCATTATAATGGGCTGCCACGGTTCATTAGCCAGTCAAGCATGCAATTGTACCAGGGCGTCCACAATGACAAAACACACACGGACTCACAACACCAGTGTCCGGGTCAAAAACGTGCAGAAATTAGACAACGAACCATCAACGGTGCGATTAGTCCGCACAGGCTGAGCCCATTGGGCCGTGGAAGCTGAGGAAATATGCTCAGAGCTCTCCGTTACCAGGTTTATCTCAGAGCGCCTGCAAGTCGCCGCTGTTGGACGCTTCAGTAATTAATCCTCTTTGCTTCAAAGACACTCTGACACCAGCTTCCCAACAAGTTAGCTATTCTGAAAAATATGTTTATGTGACGAATAAAGGCTGCAGAGGGGATGATCGAACACCCGGGAGCAGCCTGGGAATGTGAGTTCTGTCATACGCTGCATGTATTTCCCCGTGCACCACAGAACCTCACAGACGGACGGCAGTACTGTCACATATACTACCGTTTGGATGGTAGTCGTCCAATCCTCCGTTTTTCATTTCTGCACATCAAATTTTAGAAACGCAGCCGAGGAGGGCTGCAGCATGCAGCTCTGCCTCTGCATCATGATCCTGTTGTCATAAACAAATATTTACACAGTTGTTGTCACTGGCACAGTTATCCACACACACTCGTTCTCCCCTCTCTCTTCCATTATTGGCATCCTCTCCCCCCTCCCTCGTCTGCTCTACCTTTGCCTCGTCAGTATTTTCCTTCCACCTTTCTTTGATATTTGCTCCTTTCTTAAGTGATTCTTGGATCCGTGCTCAGCCTCCATGCTTTCTCTTTGGCTCTTACTGCAGCACCCATTTAAATGTATTTCCTGTTTCCCTCTCTGTCTTTATCTCTCCCACCACATACCAACTCGCTTCCCTTCTATCTTTGTTTCTCCTTCTCTTCTGTCCCATGAAAGCAGTTCCAGTCTCACAAAGCGAATCCTTTGTCTTTTCCCCTCCTAAACAACACATGCACAGTATCAGGGCCATTTATTCCCAGAGCAGCCCAAGGCTCTGCTGTTCCCAGATCTCTTTGACGAGCGGGTCACTCTGGCCAATCGCGCACCGGCCAGACAGCCCAGAAAGGCGGGATGTGGGTCACTGTAGCCAATGATAGGCAGATCCTTTTCCCACAGGGGCGAGCTGATTGACAACTAGCGCTGGACAGGAGTCAAGAGGGTAATTGTCATCTGACTCTCTCCCTCTCTCTTTATGTGTCCGTCTCTGCTTCTCATCCTAGACACTCATTCTTCCCTCTCCCACTTCCCCTTTCCAACTCACTTCCTTGCCCCCACTCCTCCCCACACACCCCTCATTTTCCCTATAGCACTCAAGGACTCTCTCATTGGCTGCCCTCCCTTTCCCTCAGGAATAACTTGGTGACGCTACTGGCCGAGGGCTGATGCCAATCTACATCCCCAGCATGCCCCTCGGGAGACCCCCAAACTTCAATGGCCTGTGTCACACACACACACACACACACACACACACACACACACACACACACACACAGGGGACAGGGACAGAAGCTGATTAACCAAATACTTTTATCAGCAGTAAAACCGCTCTCTCTGCCTGCCTGCATTCTGAACAAAACAGCCTTAAAACACAAACACACACAGACACACATCCCAAGCACTGAGCCATTGGCCAGAATCACCAGGCTAGTCTGAGGCTTGGGACAGCGTGTGTGTGCGTGCATGTGTGCTTTTGTTTGTGAGCGTGTGTGTAAAGGGACAGAGTTAGCAGAGGGCTTAGATGGATGGCAGCGAGAAAGAACAACAACCACACAAAGCCTGGCGGACAAGCTCCATCGCCCTCTCTATCTTTCTCGTTCCTCCTTTTTCTGCTTTGCCCTCCTCTCCTGTTTTTTCTCTTTCAATCTGAATTGTTTCTATCTGATTTCGTTCGACAGATTTTGAAATTCTCTTCGCTTCAGCGATCGTTTCTTCCATCCTCTCTGCTTACAGAAGTCCTCGTCTTCGTTATTTTGTCATGAACAACCTCTCTGTTCTTTCTTTTATGTACGAGGTCATTGTGATTGTAATCTCTATCAACAGATTCTGCATATGAATATGTATAATCTGCAGGAGGGAGGAGTTTTCTGATCCTGGAAACCTTCTGGCTTCCATTTGTCATCTTGGCCAGCCAAGTCTGAGCCGGTTTGGTTGCATTCATGTAAACAGGATATATGGACCAAGTGCAAATGAGGAATTCATTCATTGGCTACACCGGGCAGAGGCGAGTCAGGGCCATGTGGGGACCGTGGACCAGTAAAGGTCAGTGACACTGAACGACTTCATGTTGGGTGATGCAGAGCGGGCGGATCAAGTTAAACTTCTTTTTTAACTTTGAGGAAAACAATTGAACCGACAGCAGCGACGGAGATCAGCGACATATCAGCATTACAGTGTTATTTACGCACACGT
This sequence comes from Haplochromis burtoni, assembly GCF_018398535.1. Classification (NCBI taxonomy): domain Eukaryota; kingdom Metazoa; phylum Chordata; class Actinopteri; order Cichliformes; family Cichlidae; genus Haplochromis; species Haplochromis burtoni. Next base: position 201,939 of record NW_024582794.1, read on the forward strand.
GTCAGTGAGCGACCAGCCATCAGCAAGACAGCGATGCAAGAGTAAATCAGTCCCTGTGCAAACGCCCCTCTAACCAGCACACTGACCAGCGGTGCCCAAATGAGTCACACATCCCAGACCTTACCAAAATAAACCAACATAGCCGCGCACGCTTCACTGCTGTAGAAAACAATCGTGCTGTTGTAAGAAGACTTTCTGGTTTTGTCTTTTAGTCCTGCGACTCGCACAAACTCACCTGTACAGCAAGGTTTGTAAGAGATTCCTATTAACACACTACGAAGAGAACGCAACACGCACACACAGACACACACAGACAGTACAGAGCTGATGTTCAGGGCCAAACAACACAGCTTGAGATTAAAGAGCCTCTCTGATCTGACATTTGTTTTTCTGTCTGTCAGAGAGAGTGTGGCGGGAAGACGAATCGATAGCAGAAGAGACGTGTAGAGGAAGAAAGAGGAAGTGAAGGAGGATATAAAGGCGGTGGAGAAGAAGAGCAGAAGGTGAGACAGAGGTTAGAAAGAAAGCAGCAGCGAGGAAGGACGAGAGGTGAAGGAGGGCAGCGAAAGGAAGCATAAGGAGTAGGACAGAAAGAGAAGGAGGAGAGGGAGAGCATTTCTCCAGAGTACCATGACTCCAGGGAAGGCTCCAGAAATAACTGAACTAGAAGTTTCCCCAGCAGCTTCCACTCACCATTACAGACTGGTACACACACACACGCACACA
>NW_024582794.1:202684-218537 GCF_018398535.1 Haplochromis burtoni
GGCTCCAGAAATAACTGAACTAGAAGTTTCCCCAGCAGCTTCCACTCACCATTACACACGCACACACACACGCACGCACACACGCACACACACACACGCGCACACGCACACACACGCACACGCACACGTCATATGAAGGTTCAGAGTTCACTGAGACAAGACTGATTCACCAACAAAGCTGAATGATGCCAGAAGGAGATGAGACATGATGAGGTACAGTTGGTGCATATTCACACACACACACACACACACACACACACACACACACACACACACACACACACACACACACACACACACTACATGAACACTAAGAGGAGGCGGGGCTGCAGGGTGGAGGGTACATAATTGCCTTCTCTTGTACTACAGGCTCGAGAGTGCTTTTTGACTGAAGACACCAATTTCACGCTAAGGCATTATTTAGCTTGATACAAACTTGATTAGGCTTTACAGAGAGAGAGAGGAGAAGGGAAATAAACAGCTTTGTGTCATACCGCATCGCTGGCGGACAGATTAACTCGCTAGTCACGCTCCTTCTGGGAGTAACAAGAAAAATATACAGACACAGCGCGTGTGCGCTCCGAGCGTGGCTGCTTGTGTGTTTGAGCAGACGTGTAATCAAGCATCTTAGAAAATGTACTTTCCATTTTTGAAACCTCATTTTTAAAGAACCTTTTTCAGATTTTGGGGTGTTTCATGTTTTTGCAGCTAAAATTCAAACGGAGTTAGACTTTGAAACCCAGCGATCGTTCCTCGGGACGTTCAGCAGAACTATCCGTCCCCGCCACTGCAAGGACTCTTTGTGCAGTTCGTCTGTATTACGCGACATCATTTTGGGCTTTTCAGGTGCAACATTTGTGCAGGTGTGGGCCTGCAGCAGGCTGACATTTCTCTTACCTTTAAAAGATTTGGCTCAGCAGTCAGGATTTATTTCCAAACATGAACGTCCTGATCATTTTCCAACACTGGAAAGCTGCGTGTGTGTGTTTTATCGACTGGAAAGCAGATCCTCTGATTTTACCCGTTACTGTGAAGATTGATCCAGACGTGACTGAGACGGAGCGAGTGAGAGCTTCAAGCTGCACCTCCAAAGTTTCTGAACCTTCAGAAAGTACTACCTGCTGAAGGGGAGAGTTTTTCCAGGTCCCAGTGGTGGAAAAACAACGAGCTTGTCCAAAGTTTCCTGGTCCCCGAGGAAAACAGCTATAAACAGCATCATTGTGTCAGGACTGCTAATATTTAGACTCGTCTTCCTTTTCCAAACTAACCTCTTGCTCTAAGTCAGACCCCATTCCTACTCAGGCTTTCAAAGAACTCATTTATCTATATTAACAGGATATCTACCACCAGCTTTCGAGGTAGTTGCAATTAAACCACTAGTCAAAAAGCCTTTGCTTTCTTACTCTCCAGTTGTCTCAGCTAACTATGGACCGATCAGTTTCCTTATTTCTTGAACAGACAGTTATCAGACAGCTACGTTATGTTTTCCAGAGGAACGATTTGAGGAGTTTTAGTCAGGATTTATGTATCACAGCACAGAAACAGTGAAGGTTACAAACGATCTCCGATGGCCTCTGAGGGCAGACTGTTAGACCTCAGTGCTCCATTCAACGCTCTGTTAATCACATTATTTTAAACCACTGATATTAAAGGAAATGCATTCTGGTGATTTGACTCTAATTTCTCCATGTAAATGAGTCTTATTCACAGAGTTCAGTCACAGGCTTCTGTTCTGGGCCCAGTACTTTACATCTGCCTTCTTTAGGCAATATTATTAGAAAACATAGCATCCGTTTTATATTGTTGTGCAGATGATATCCAGCTAAATGTATAAAGTTTCTATACAGTCAGATAGCACAAATTATTAGTTGACAGTCTCCAGAACACTGCTGGGTCTTTACCTTACGGTATATAAATGAACATAACCTTAACTGAATTGAATTAAAGGACAAGGCTGCAGGCCATGTGCATTTCAGCTGAAACTGTTATTGTTCTCTGCTGGATTCAATTGAGTGGCTTAGAAAGCCGAGAAGCAAGAAATATATTTACAGACATTCAGAGAAAATTGTCCACAAATGTGGAGAGGAGAGGAGAGGAGAGGAGAGGAGAGGAGGACTTCGATCGCTTATCACCTGAGTCGATGGCAGAAAGCACTTCTGCATTTTTAAACGTGGTCTGCACTCACCAACATACGATCTCTTATTCACTTTCTCTCCAGCACCCATTTCACTCATGATTCACACAGAGCAGCTCGAGCAGAGCAGCACATGCAGGAGAAAGCTTTGCTGAGCACATTTGCTCCAAGTCTGGATTCAGATTTTCAGTCCATCTGATTCAAGCTTGTATTTATATAAAGTGGTGTGATTTATTTAAACCAGTAAGAGGATGAGAAAATTAAAACTATTATTATAATGTTAAATTGCAAAAGCAAGGAGCACAAAAGAAAAATTCCATTTTCCTTGAAAATGTTTCTTCAGTGTGTTTGTCAGTGTGGAGTCTCATTCACCCTCTTCCACTTTCTCCACGCTCTCACTCGCTCCATTGTAAGTGTCACAGCAGGGTGCCCGTGCCTTTTGACTGGGAGGTGAATAGAAAGGAGTTAGAAAAACCAACTGAAGACTCCGACACTAAAAAGAACCATTGGTAGGCCTATAGCAGGGAGCGCTACAAAGACCTGGCAGAGTGTTTAATAAAAAAGGAACACAACACAAGCAGCTTGTTCTGTTGAAGCGCCGTGCTCTGAGGACAATGCACATTAGTCTGGGTCCAGGCTGCGTGTGTGGCTGTGTGCGCACAGACAAAAGCCAGAGCTAAAGATATCTATCATAAAAAACAAGAGAGAAAGGTTCATGTATTAAAGAGTAACGCACATTAAGAAATAGGAATCCTAGAGCGATCTCAGACAAGCAAGAAAAGAAGTCTGATTTGACCTTTTACCTCTAACCTGTCCTAAAGCTCACCCTCAGAGGGTTAAAGGTCAGACCTGGAGATATAAACGTCGCTCACACACACAGAGTCCTCGAGCTTCCCAAAAGTCGTCCTTCCAACAACAGAGAGTGTGTGTGTGTGTGAGTGTGTGTGTGTGTGTGAGTGTGTGTGTAAGTGTGTGTGTGAGTGTGTGTGTGTGTGTGTGTGAGTGTGAGTGTGTGTAGTGTGTGTGTGTGTGTGTGTAGTTATGTCTGTGAGTGTGTGTGTATGTGTGTGTGTGTGTGTGTGTATGTGTGTCTGTTGTGTGTGTGTGTGTGTTGTGTGTGTGTGTGTGTGTGTGTGTGTCGTGTAGTGTGTGTGTGCATGCTGGTGGTGTGTGTGTGTGTGTGGTGTGTGTGTGTGCTGTGTGTGTGTTGAGTGTGTGTGTGTGATGAGTGTGTGTCAGATAGAGAAAGGGGGAGGCCTGCCCAATAAATATATTATGCATCAGCCAGGTGTGCAGAGGGGCGCTGCTAATTGCCCCCACCACTAATGTTTAATGTACAGAATACGAAGAAGCATGAAGCAGGGTGAGATCACTGAGGGAGGGGGGTCGGTAGAAGGCAAAGGAGCCGAAGAAGGGAAGGAGGCTAAAGGGAAGGCGAGGAGGCTGGAACAGAGCAAACAGAGTGTGCTTCGGTTTGTTAGCCTTCTTCTTCTCTTGCACCTCACAGATATCATGGAAGATAACGGACATATGGATGATCGCTGAAGTTACTGCAACACCTGAGGATCCAATAAGCTCCGACTAAGACGACACAAACTACAATACAAAAGACTAGTCAAACATCCCAGAGCCTCCAGAAAAACAGAACAGGCAAAAGAGTCAGTGAACAAAGAACGAGCCTATAAGAGACTGAAAGACAAGCTTAAACACACATGCACACACAGACACACACTGTAGGAAACTTAGAAGGGCCCAAGTCCTCTGAGACCATCTCGTGGTGGGGGGGTACAGGCTTGGCAAGCAGGGCCTGGTGTGTGTGTGTGTGTGTGTGTGCAGTCACACAGCATCATCTTTCTCTTCTTAAAAGCTGGGGGCACAGGCATGCACCGAGCTCAGCTACACTGTGACACACACACACAAGCACGTGTGTGTGTGTCTCCAGAGGGGTGTGTGTGTGTTAAGGTCCAGTGAGTTTGCAGCTGATAAACGAGGCTAGCTAAGCCGCTACAATGGCACAGTCCTGGCCCATGACGCCCCTTTCTCACACACACACACACACACACACACACACACACACACACACACACACACACACACACACACACACCCACCAGGCTGGCCGCTGATAAGGAGTTGTCGCTGGCATACACACACCTCGCTGAGGGACTTCACCCTTTCTAGACACACACACACACACAATAAAAACCTAACCGAGCCGACCGGATGACATGACCTTCTCTCGTCCATTATTTCAAACTAAACCCAAATTTCCCGCTCAGCCTGACGAGGAACGGTTCCTATACTCTGAGACTTATGAAGTCATTCATCACCAGAACACGCTTAAGGACAGAGGTCTCATGAGTGGAACAAAAAAATTAACCGTGAAAACAGACAATAACCACGTTTAATGACAGTAACGCTACAGGTTACAGTCACATGTAAGATTACGAGCTCTGTTCTGCTCGAGTGTCCTGAGCAGTCCTGACACTGAAGCTAAAGGGAACCCAGCCCTCAGTGCTCTTTATTCTTTAAACCTGCACTTTTGTTCTGTGTGTAACCAAAAAGGGATATTCTGTTTGTTTGTGTTCTGAGCTTTCAATTGTGTTGTAATTTGATTCTAATTGAGTGCAAATCAACATGAGCCCATTACATTCAACGCGTGCTACTGCTGGGCTCCACCAATCACCAATTACATTAGCTTGTTTTGTCCCATTAAAAAAAAAAACAACCACCAAAACCTCAAATCCACCCCCCGCCAAGCAGTCAATGGAATTTTTAACAAAGCTTTCTGAAAGCTATTTAATGGTTCAGCAAGCCTTAATGCAAAGCCACGACGGGCTTTCATACAGGAGTAACTCAGTGTGGCTGTATACACGCTGATTGGACTATTTTGTACTGTTAGAAACAGAAACAAACAAAGCAGATCTAATACCAAAGCTAAAAACATGGTTGTTTTCAGGTCACATGTGCAGGGTGTCTGAATTTTATGAGAGCCAGTCGCCCCATGAAAGTCTGCAGCTTTGCCAAAGAGTAGAAGTGCTCTAATGTCAAAGCCAGATGGGAAGAGGAGAAAGAAAAATAGACGGGAAAGTGAGAGTGGATGAGAAATGAGAAAATAAGTGTACTGTATTATACACACAGCACACAATCCTTCATACCGACACTGCTGGCAGAGACGATGCTTTAACCAAAGTGCGAGTGCGTAATGTCAGCGAACAGCGCTGTCAGGAAAATGCGGTTTCTACCTTGACAAATATTCAGGGTTCATTTTGATATCAGAGGAAATGTTTTTAAAGGTTTGAGAGAAATACAACGAGGTTCTAAAGAGCTGCGGGTCAAAGGTCAGCGTGTAGTTAGATCACATGGCCTGCTGTTTATTGGTGCTTTCGTTTTGCCTTTGTGGGAGCAGGATGATCAAAAACGAGCTCACTGCCTCGTACCTCAGTGACATTTCCAGTCACAAATCGGCGGGTTGGCAGCTGTTAATTTCAAGTCTTGAGCAGTTAATTGACAATAACTTTAACTCCAGGCAATGAATAATTACCATCCTAGAGTTTCGCATTACACTTAAGCCATGTACTTACAGGAATTATTATGCATCCCCTACTAGCGTGATTGAAGCAAGACGTATCATTAGTCCGTTCTGTGATTAGTCAATCAACATAATGTGAAGCCATTCTGATGATGAATTATTTAAGTCATTTTTCTGAGCACAAAAGCCGAGCGCTTCCTGCACCAAGACTCTCCGGTGGGTGGATTTGCAGCATTTCTTCGTGTTACATTAAAGTAATTGCAGTGTCTGGGAAAACTGTGATGAACATTTTCTCTTCATTGAATGAGACCTGCTGTGATATACGGTCGGGAGAAAGCAGCGCTCACAAAAACAGAGCTGGAGGTGGTAGAATCAAAGATGCTGGAAAGGCGGGGCTGAGGCGCTTCGGACACGTGCAGAGGGACAGTGGATGTACCGGACAAAGGATCTCGAACGCAGAGCTGCAGTGGTGGACATGCAGAGCTGCAGAGCTGCAGTGGTGGACATGCAGAGCTGCAGAGCTGCAGTGGTGGACATGCAGAGCTGCAGTGGTGGACATGCAGAGCTGCAGGGGAGGCAGATGAGCCACTGTGGCGACCCCTGAAGGGGCAGCCCAAAGAAGAGGAGGATCCAGCAATAACTTCCAGCTACAGTGTCAATATGATGTCAGTCAGCTGAACACAGGCAGTAATTATTAGATGGAAGATCGGTTTACACGCACGCTGGTGAAAGGCAGACGAAAACGAGAAGGAGGAGATGGAGCGGGAAAAGATGTTATTAGCCTAGAAGAGCTTAGCTCGGCGCACACCAACGCCGAGCCCGACCTCACTACTCGCCCTCTCGGTCAAAGCGCTGCTTTGGCTCGACCAACCGCAACAACGCTCTGTACAGACCAAAAGTAAGAGCTTCTCTCCCCTGCCCCACCCCTTCCAATCTTCCCGCTCTCCTCCATCTCCCTGTCACATGCGCTCAACTCCCGTTTAATGTCCTGCAAATGAAGCGGATTTATTAATGTGTAATTAAGTAATAATCATCACTACATAATGCATGAGAGACTCCAGGGGCTAAGAGCTGAGCGAGAGGAAGAGGAGAGAGATAGGACAGCGAGGCTGCTGGAGCAGACAGAGAAGAAGAAGAGGAGGAGATTTCTGCAGCCTCGCTAAAGACACACATTAAAAACGGATTAATCCACTGAAATAACATTTTGATAAGAGCAAAGCTGCTCTCTTTCATTTCTTCCTCCTTTTTCTCTCACCCCGCGAGCTTCACGGCCCGTCGTCACACCATTAGTCCGCGTTCAATTAACAAACTCCAATTAGTCGAGTCCCCTCACTTCTAACGAGGCCTAATCGCTTTAAAGGCTGCGCTGGTCAAGCAAGAACACAGTGGCTGTGTTAAATCAGAGAGGAACACGAGGACTGGTTTTACTGGTTGTCTTCAATATTACTGTTTGATTATATGGGTGCGTGTGACAAACATGTCCTATCATTACAAAGTACAATGAAAAGCAAAGCTGTGAGCAAATCCTATTTATGGCAATCGGATCCAAGTTTTCTTTATTATTTTAACGGCAAATAAAAACACAATAAAATTAATTTCCTGGTTATATTTACAACAGTCTGAACCACGTGTTGACAACATGTCACCAGCAGGCAGGAAACAGTCAGAATGTCAATAGGAAAAAAGCAGGAACCTAATTGGTTAATGGGTAACCGTCAGGATTCCCTGTTCAGATCAATTCTGACAAACGATAACTAGAGATGGATTCATCAGCCATCGGCCTGCACAGCCACCAGGTGGCTGGCAGGAGATGGAGAAGGTGGATTTGGTCCTTCCTTGTTGCTGTTTCGGTATGCCTGGCTGGCCAGTAACCCCAGTCAGAGCCAGCCAGTCAGAGTTGGGTGAGCAGGTGAAAGACAGAAGAACATGAAAACACAGATAATCCCCCGGTGATGCTCACCTCATCCTGGCCTCCATCACTCCCTCCCTCTTGCCCGCTCACCTGCTATGTGCCACTGCACTGGCCCCAAACACCTTTCCTCCCTTTTACCCTTCGCCTCCTCTTTTCTCCATTTTCCCCCAATGCCCGGTCTTGCCAAGCTGTCAGTGGGGCAAGGTGTGGAGGGGAGATAGCAACATGCATGTACACACAGATGACTGAGTACGCAAAACACACGGTGCTTATGCGAGCTACAGTACAAGGGCCGTGTTACCTTTGTGGTGGTCGTCAGCCTCAGCTCTGCTTCGCTTGGCTGCCTGACTAAAGCTAAGCTCTGGATATCCAGGCTGCCTTAGCGACACACACACAGCCTTCGTGTGCATGATGCATACAAACACACACACACACACACAATGCAACGATGGAGCAGTAGTCGCTGGCCAACTGTGCCGAGTATCAACAACACTACAGCCGTATTCAACCCACGTTTCACAGAGTGATTAATGCAGTGCAATTTACTGTAAAAAGACAAGAAATATCAACAAGTGACGGGAAATTTATTATAAAAACCTGCCACGCCAGAATGATCTCTCCAAACTGTTTTAATGGTGTTATCATCCAATGTGTGGACAAGTTGGGAATCAGAGGTGCAGACCCGAAACCACACATGCAGTGTTTTCTGCAGCATACTAGACAAGCACACGTCAAACCCAGCCTCACTTTTGGAAAGCTTCCTTTATAAAATTCAAAATCCAATTATTTTTATTGGATAGGCGTAGTTATTCCTCAACAGTTCCATTTGTATTATAGCGACAGAGATGGGCCGCAAGCATCAACTAAAAATCGAAACAGGCTTCAGAGTAGATATCTGGAGGACAGTGACGATCACCTCGTCTTCCAAACATAAACCCTGCTCCCCTGGATGGAATGACAAGCAGCAGGCTTATTTTTCTTCCCTGTACATATCACCCACATTATCAGAAACAACCCTCGAGCGAGCACGCGTTCTGTCAGGACATCCTGTGTGGCCCTCCTGCTATCGACAAATTAATCTCACGCTGCCTCCGATGAAACCGGCTTATCCTGGGAACCTGTAGGAGAGGCTGGAATCTGTCCGTGAAAGTCGTGCTGTTAATCAAACTAACCGCCCGGTTCGAATCACTGTCAGAAACCCACTCGCTTCCTAGACAGTCCCAGAAAGGAAAGGCCTGCATGGTGGTGGAGATGGGGGAGGGGGTGGCGACCACATGGTCAGCTCATCCCGTTGCCCATCTGGGTCCCATAAAGGAAACACGGAGGCCAAGGACACCACATGCCCCCATGCACGATGCCCACTCACCCATGCACAGCAATGAATACCATTTTTATGATAATGGGGAAAACTGAGGCCTCCTCTTGCAAAATGAAGAAAGATTTTTTTCTTTCAATCCATCTTACAGAATAAAGACTTTGGCAAACTTTTAGAAAATCAAACCCTGAATTCCAGCTTCACATGTTGCCTGAGTATCTGTTCAACATCTCAGTAAAGCCTGCTATTATTTAAAACAGTGCAAACGCATACACACCACCGTGGACTTTCTCTCTCTTACGGTGTTGGAGTTTGAAACATTTGAAGAGAAAATGTGCAAGAAAAAATTGCTTGAGCCAATTTTATAGTAATGAAAATAAACACGAGTGACCCCGAGGACACGCAGAGTGGGGGCCGAGTGATTTGATTTGGGTCAAACAGTCACATATATCAATACAAAGCAGCATCTCAGGACAAGCTGATTTTTTAAATTACATATTATTAATCAAGCCAATCACAACATCCCACTGTCAGAAACAGACCAGCGATCGCGTGGACCGGACACTGTGTCAGAACCAACGGAGCACATTCAGCTGATGGGAAGGTTCCGGTTAAATTCACTTGAACGCTGCCGTAGCCAGCAGCTGCGTGCAATTAAAAAACCAAAATCCAAACCGAGCCTGTGCCGCAAAACTACACGCGGACTAAACGATCCAACAGAAGGCATCTCGGTCACGGTCTCCTCTCCTCCACAGTGCCCGTGGACATGAAGTGGCCCGTAAACACTTTCTTACCTTTCACGGAGCGAGGTTTGGCCTGTTTGCGTCTCGACATCTCTGCTCCGGGGCTGCGTTCTTCGTTCTTGAGTTGGTTTGTGTTCCGTTACAGGCGGACACGGTCCGGCTGTCCGTCCTCCCGCACTCCGCCGCTGCTCCTCCGCCTGTTGCAATGCGGCAGCTTCAGTCTCTGAGAGCGAAGCGGCCCTTGGTCCAAACACGCCGGGGCTGAGTGGGGGGGGCTTCGAGGCTCTTCCTCCGCTGTGGCCGGGGCTCGCGCAACCTGTAGAATAAACGGGGGAGAACTTCCCGTCGTTGCCGCGACGCCGACAGCGGCTTTTAAACGTCTTCTCGCTTCGCCTTCTCCGGTGAAGCCCGAGCGCACTGACGGACCAGGGCGCGAGCTGCCGCCCACGCGCGAGGCAAACACCTGAGCAGGTCCCGAGCTGTGTTTAGAGGGGAGAAAAAGTAACAGCGGGAACCTTCGGGTGCGCGGAACCCCGGAGGTGGTGAGAATGTTTGGGAAATTGCTTTGGAAATGAACCGTGGCTTCTTCCCCGGCGCTCGCTTCGTCTTCGACGGGCTTTGTTTGACTTTATCGAAACTATTTCGCTCTGCGTTTCCCTCCAGGAACCGAGCAGCCTTCTGCGTTCCGTCCTGATAGTCTACACTAGGCAGTGGTGGTCTGGTGGCATGGACATTGCGCTCTTCCCCTGCATCTCCACCCCGCGGGGAATGCTGCTTTTACAACCCACGCTTTCTTTCTGTTAATATTTCCCAGTGTCCTAACGGCGGTGTTAACAGCAGCCCAGTATTTCTATGAGTCTAACCCTTCGCTAGCCTCTGTCTCCCTGCTTTTTCTTTGTCCTGACTCTGGCTACCAGTCTCCCTCCTCCTCCTCTGCCTGCCTCTGCTGGCGGGGCTGCGGCGCAGACACACATAATAAAGCCAAGGCAGGCAGTGCTTGGCTGGAAATGTAGCCGCGTCCCAGCAGGGGGATGTGAGAGAAGGGTCCCGGCGGGGGAGCGCTCTGATCCCGCAGGGAGCAGCTCGGCACAGCCCGGGTTGGCTGAGGCAGAGAGGCAGGAGAGAGGCAGGCTGTGCTGACGGGGAGAGAGAGAGGAGGCGTGGAGAGAGTTAGGCAACAGCGCCCAGCTGTGGCCGAGCGGCACAACTACACCGGGGGCTCTGAGAGTCGAGAGGGAGGAGATGGAGCTGGATTGAAGCGCGGAAGAGGTGCACCGAGTAACCGAGGCTAATAGCGTGAGGGGTAATCAGTACCGGTGGCTGCGTGACGTCACCAAGGTGACAGGAAACAAGGCCGTGACGACATCACTTTGCAGCAGTGTTCTTCTGACATGTTGATTATAAAATGTTAGCCAGCTGAGGACAGTGCTTATGTTTTTGACTTCTCCTACACGAAGCTGGACGAGTAAAGTAATAAGTCTCGTGACATTGATTGTTTTTCACTCTCGATGTGCCTTTTCTGTGACGTCATGATTCTGCAGCTAAGTTCATTTTGAACATTTGCTTCTTCTGTGATCGTTAAACGTGCCACCGCCCTGTCAGTGCAGGCGTGTTTGGAAGGTCTACGTCTATGACAGAGAAGCGTGAGCGTACCAGGCAGATTCATTCATTCAACCATAAAATGTTTTCACATTCATCTCTGTGCTGATGTCTTTACAGCAGCTTCCGGTTTAGGCCGAGCAGCACGTTTCCACACTTCCAATGGAGACTTTGTGAAATTAAATGTCTGCTGTGTTCACAAAGGCGTGGATCTCCATCGCAGGTTCAAATTCTGCTGAGCTGCTTCCTACAAGAAACAAACGTGGTTGTGTTTAGGATACGCACATGGCCTTTTTCTGCGTTCGCGCGGTGAAAATAAGTCATTCGACTTACTGTAAAGACATAATTCAATTAGCCACACGAGTGTGTGCAATGATGTGAGTGTGTGCGCGTCGGTCTGTTTGTGTGTCTTCTTTGGAGCTCCTTTTATTTCCAGTGAAGAAAAGAGGGACATGTCTGTGGACAATGTACGGCAGACAAAGAGGGAAAAATGAAAATCACTGGGTGCTTTGTTCTTGGCTCTGTGCTCCAACCGAGCGCTCTCTGACCGCAGCTGAGCTTTTCCATGTTCTCCCTCTCTCTCTGACTTCCCCTCTCCCGTCTCTCGCTCTGGTTGTCATGGATAGCTGGGTAACGTGGAGCTCCCTGTGTTGACCAGCAGGATCGCAGATTGAGCCTCCCTGCCCCCCAGCCCACCCCGTCCTCCCATGGAGAGACAGGGCAGCCTTTAAGATTGACCCCCCGCTGGGGTTTGCAAGGGTTTGGGGCGGGGGGAGTTCTCATCTCTGTGCACTCCATACCCTCCCTCTTCTCCCTCTTCCTCACCCTCCAACCTTCACCCTTCCCTCCAAATGAAACGAGTGCACGCCAGGAGACCCGTGTGTGTGTATGTGCACGTAAAGCTCCCCCAGGGTGACGGCTGCTGGCACGGAGGGGCAAAAGCCCTCGCTCAGCGGTCGGTCCTCCTTCCACCCTTGTCCCCCCTCTTCGTTTCTGCCGGTAAATACAAAGAGTGGGAAAAAAGCCCACATTACAAGCTCCTTAAGGGTCAAGGACAGGCCCCACTCTGAATAGCTTCTAAGAGTCGTATTGTTGATTCACATAGCCAGCGATTACACCCTCTGTCATCTCCACACGGATTTGGCTTTTTTATATACACAACAAGAGAACATCAAGTAGCAGCCACTGAATAAGTCGGCCAACAGACGTGCGGTGGGAATTGATACAGACAGCACATCAATGGAATAAACTGGGGGCAGATGTAGAATTACAGCCACAAAATGTGGATTTGGCTGAAAGATTTCATACCTCAACAGCAGTCGCTTTCACAGCCATGTGGAATGTGAGAGCGCTGAGATTATGACGCAGAGATGTAGCTGCCAGAATTATGTGCATTTTTTCATAAATGCATTCTCTATACGTTACCGTGGTTACATTGTGTCTGTGAAACAACAAGAAAAACCCACTTTTGATGCACTCGTCCAACAAACCGGTGCGGTGTCTGTGTGAGGGAAAAGGATAACTGTACATGTTTGTTGTCATGTGCTGCTTTAGAGCTTCTAAGCAGTGCAGTCGAAAAGATTTCCTTATTGATATAAACCTGAGCATCTGAGTGGCCTGCGTGGAAAAATGGAAACATTAACGGGATGAGAAATGCTGTGGACACCGTCTGTTAATACGACAAGGACGTCATCAGCACCAGTTACATTTCTCAGAGTAGAAACATTTAACCCGTCTGATATTCAACTTATTCACTCACACGACAAAATGAGATTTACACTGCTGTCATTCTGATTTGTAGTTTTATTGTAATGAACCTCTTCCACTTTCTGCACTCGAGTCTCAGTTCAGTTCTCACAGTGGTCCGTCTGTGTGACAAAGACGCTACGTCGGCAGCTGTCGTCACAGCGTGCGCCGCAGGCTGGACAGTCGAAGTTTACAAACTTAACCCTTTCATGCATGGTGGTCGCTACAGTGGACACATTCAAAGGCCGTTGTCTTGTATTTGTGTCAGTGTTGATGATATACTTCCACACGAACACAACACACAGTGTATATTATTGACTTGTCTGTCAAATTCATAAGTCAGAACGTATGTTGTCCACCTAAGTGTAAAAAAATCCTGATTGATGTTGTCATAATTCATGCATGAAAGGGTTAAAGCAATTGCCCTGTGATATTGCTGCAAAGTTCAGGTACACTGCATATTCCTCTTTTTTTAGTGTTTATTTATAAGATTTAAAGTTCAAAAAGACATAAAATCACACAAGACACAGGAAAAAATTCAAAAACAACAACATCCAAGCACAGAGAAACAAACAAACCCACCGCTCAGTCAGTCCAAAAGGTGTGAGGAACAAGTCCAGGAAGGAATCGGTGTAGTTTTACACAAAGTGCAGTCAAATTATGTTAATATGATTGAGAAAGGGCCCAGATTTCACCAAATGTAAAGCAAATGCCAGTCAGACCACAGAGAACCTCCTCGATATACAAACATGAATCATCTCACGCAGCCAAACCCTAAACGGGGGAGGAGAGGGTGATTCCAGGCTTCCTGACGGGGACGTCGGGGTGCCAGTGAGCCACAGCGAGTATACCATCTGACTTTACTCTTAGGTCATGAAGCAGGCTAAATATGTCAGTGTGGGGCAGGAGGTTCCTTCCATTGCTTTGTGTTCATCACATAATGAGGAACCAGACGACATATTTCAAAGTCAGCGTTCTGCTTCATGTCATCATTCAGCCGTGAAAAACAATCAGATTACATTTGTTCTGACTCCAAAAATACAAAATGAAAATATATGTAAATGTGCAACTAGCCTTTGGCCTGTATCCTGTTACAATGACTGTGTTCAGAATGAAGACGCTTACTTTGGATTACTTCAACACTCATGTATGTAACGAATAATGGACGTGTTATTGGTAGTGTTAAAAGTCATCCCTGTGACACCCAGCCCATAGAGTAGTAGCCACTTTTGTTTATTAACCCTCATAGCAAAATCCACAGTGTTTTTGCTGTATCATCTTATGTATCATATCTTTTTTATATATTATTATATATTTTTTGTATCACATTTGATAGATTGGGCGTTTTTGGCAACTTCTTGTTAACAACAATGTTTAGACAAAAAAAAGAGTTTTGTCCAAATTATGGCAAGTATTGATCATGTTGAAGAGACGGAGGTCTCAGAAACTCATGTAGCAAATATGATACAAAGGGCATTACGGGGTTAATTAAATAGAGAAATGTCTGTAATGGTGCTGCAACAAAAGAGACGATAACTGTGTTTTCCTCGAGCTTGTAGAATCACAGCTTCAAATCAAAACCAGTCAACAGTCTTTACAGCTGCATGGACCTCACATGTTCTCAGAGACTCAGGTTTGCCTTCTGCATTTGTCTCATAGACTGTACATAAAAGATGGATGTAGCCACCATCAATCACCCAGTGGTTTGCTAAGCCCAAGTCCCAGTTTTAGACTGGGTGGAGACATGAACCCAACCTCAGGGCATCAGAAGCACTTCAAGTACCAATCCCAAGTCTGGATAAGTGGTGTCAGGAAGGCCATCCGACATCAATGTCACGTCCAGCACGTGGATGAATCCACTGTAGCAGCCCCTGGGAAATAAGGGATTGCTGAAAGTTGGCTTTAGGTTGCAGCTGGAGGGTAGCATGGCTGATTACAATTTTTAAACCAAGTGCTTATCAGGCTGTCAGATTCAGCTGAATCCTCTTCCCAAAATTATCCCAAACTAATAGTTCAATGAGTTTGTCGATGCCACAGAGTTGGTGAAACCCGAAATTCTCTCTAATCCACTCGTTTCTTCACATTTCATACATCCGTAGCAAAAATGACAATTAGTTAAGTGCAGGCGTTGCTAAAGGCTGACGGCGCCGTCTCCACATCAGCGTGAACCCTCCCTTTGTGTTGAGCTCTCACACACTCAGTGTCCCGAGCACCACTCTGCGTCTCACAGGAGTCAAAGCCCGAGACTGCCGAGGTGAGGAGCGCCCCATCCTCCACACTCTTGCTCCCGAACACGGGATCGTTGTGCTGCTTGCTTGCCTGCCACTAGTGGATAGAGTTCATGTTGTATTTATGTGGCCTAAAGCACACTCTCTTCCTTTATCATTCTCAGCCCCCCCGTCTCACTCGCTGCCTGTCTTCTGCCGCGTTGAACTCTCGCCAGCTCTACTAGGTCTCCCCTCTGCAGACAACAGTGTTCCATCTCGTTGCTTTTGCCCTAGATAGCGTCTATTTTTATAGGGAATAATTAGACACATAACTGATTTAAATACTAATACTGAGCCGTGTTCTTTTGTCTCAACTTAATGTGCGCTGGGTGCACAATGCCAAAGGTAAAAAGTGCACGTGCATTCACGCGTGCACAGTGTGTGTGTGCACTCTGCCGTCTAAAGTGATTTTTATGCAGATAGGCTCAGTAGTGGCACGGACAGAATGCAGTCTTCTGCATTATTTCAGTATAATTGATATGTGGCTGCATGTGCTGCACACACGAATACTGAAATGTGTGTTTGTGATTGTGTGAGCTGACAGGGGGCGATAGCATGTGGTGTGTGTGTGTGTGTGTGTGTGTGTGTGTGTGTGTGTGTGTGTG
>NW_024582794.1:218557-285303 GCF_018398535.1 Haplochromis burtoni
TGTGTGTGTGTGTGTGTGTGTGTGTGTGTGTGTGTGTGTGTGTGTGTGTGTGTGTGTGTGTAGGCTGCATTCATTATCCAATTGGAAGGTGAAAACAAGGGAGAACCTTTAGCCTGCGGTTGCTTCTCATTAAATATTCAGTGTGGAAACAGAAGAAAGATCAACATTACTTTTAATATTTGTTTAGCCTGTTAATTTACACCCAGTCTCCTGTGCCAAGGTCTTTGAGGAGGTATCAGAGTTTATATGGAGCCCAACAAGAAGAGAAAACGCAGCAGTGATGGTGATGGAGAACTTTCTGCCTTAAATTTTTATCTTTTTCATTATTCTTCTGTCATTTATACACCTTCGTGTTGGTTGACGATTTCAAATTTCTGTAACACCGCAGAAAGCACGATGAAATCGATAGAGTTCAGAAAATAGATCAATAGACAGACGCTTCTTTGCTGTCTTATTACAGTGTGGTTAACATTTTCATGTATGAGCAGGCAGTGAAGTTCAGCAGGTCGACTGCAGCTCCGTGCCATTCAAATGTAATGACATTTGCCAGCCCACACTTCTCAGCACAGGAAGTGACGAGCAGCAAAGACGTGCACTTCACACCAGAGCAGAGACAGAGAGAGGAGTCAGTGGGCCACAGGCTTATAGATTACAGACTATATTATAGATGAGCAACAGGACATATGTGTATTTATTTACACACAAAAACACACCTGTGTGTTCTCCCTCACCCGTCCTTCAGGCCTCCTGCCTCCTCTAAAAGATTTCTTACATTCATCACTCATCAGAGCTGCCTCTCTGCTGCCTTACACTTTATGCCACTGTACCTAACTTAATGTCAGTTATGGAGTAATAATCAGCAGACTAACAGAAGAGTGAGCACATTTTCTAAAATCTCAGTATTTTTAATATTTTTTGTATTTTTGTCTTCTTTAAAATATCACGACTCCGATGTGGTTCTCCACCTGGAAGAATGAAGGTTTGAGTTGAAAACATAAACTGTATGCAAAAGATGCAGGTAGCTGCTGCGACGTCACACACTAGTGTCTATTTAACAGTTGAGCATTTTTAACATTGCCCACTTTCTGGACAATGAGTGTAATGGACATGGGGTGGAGCTAACTGAGAATCGCAAAGGATTCAACTCAGGAAATAGTGCTTCATTATTTATTATCACACAGTGTATAAAACGAGCACAATGCTGTATTAAACGACTGCAAATCAACCATAAATTGAATTTGGGCGGGGGGTGGTGGGGGGGGGGGGGGGAGGGGGGAGTATTCTGATCATAAAAAAATGATTAATGGGGCCGTTTTTTCTTCATACCTTCTTCTATCAACCAGAGGTCGCCCCGTGCTGGTCATTTGACAGAGTGCACATTAAAGGCTGTAACTGTGTCGTCTTTAATTATATAGTATAATAACTTTAATTATACAGGAGTGCTCACGAGGGGAGGATGGACGACTGCCCCAAACCTTCGTACACTTCTTGACTTTTACGACCTTGTGCGTTGAGCGGCTGCTGCCACTGCTGGGTTGGAGACATGATCGTGCCTACTGGAGATGGACCGATCCGATATTAAGTATCGGTATCGGTCCGATACTGAGCCTAATACTGGATCGGATATCGAGAGAAATAAAAAATGTAATCCGATCCATTAAATATCACGAAAGCACCTCACAAAACTTGCACACTGCGTAACTCAGCTCAGAACGTAGCACGTCGGAGCAGTATGCATCACGTGATAGAGCGGCTGTGATGCGGACCTGTCGGTGGTCTGGTTGAACATTTGTAGCCTCGCTACCAACCGCATTTCATCTCCGAGGAAGTATCCCAGAGAGAAGTAAAGCAAGTGTGTAAGTTCATCTCTGAATGTTTGTAAAGCATTCCAGCGTTAAGCTTAACAACCGATATATGGAGCGACTGCCTCTCTCTCTCTCCTGCTGCTACTTCAATCATGAAACTGATCAATGATCAGCTGATCGGCTTTTCTGTCACGAGTCCGTCTCTCTTGTTGTTTTTGGCCCACTTTGCACCAGAAAGAGGAAACCAGCGGCTGAACAACAGCAGCACGTTTAAGCTTCACTCCTTGGCGGCCGCTTATCGGGGCCTGGAGCCTGGGGCTCGCTCGGGCCACTTCGGAGGTGGGGTGTCCCCGGCCTCTCGGCCTGGGGCTCGGTCACTCAGGCACAGCTGGCTGCCGGCGGAGCTCACGGGCGCGTCACTGCAACTCCCCCTGGCTTCTGCTCCGCGGCTGCTGAGTGAGCCCTCATCTGGGACTCTCCTCAGCTCTTTCTGGGACAGTGGCGCGGCTGCCCCTCTGTTGGTCTTCCTTGGTCTCTTGTGTTCTGGGGGCCTCTGGATGTCTGGAGTTTTGATCTCCTCCATACCTGCTTCTACCCTGGAGGACGGGGCTGTGGCCCCCCCACACTCCCTAGCAGATCGTTACATGGAGAAACCTTTGGAATGCAAGCATGCTGATCCACACAGGTATGCACACAGGTGTACACACGGGTATTCACAGACGCGGACTACAGCTTTCTTGGCTGCTGCCTCAAAGCACATTGTGCGCTGTCTATCTTGCGTGCTGCACAATATCGTTTATTATTTAGTATCTACTGATATCTACTGCTAGCTAGTTTATTGTGATGGTGCCGTTTTTTTTATTATGTTGCTCTTTGTTGTTTGCTTTCTCTTCTGTTTTTTTTCTCCATACAGGTGACCCAGGTGTTTTTTTGTTTTTTTTTCTTTCTTCCCCCCTTCTCACCGTCTCTTCTCCCCTTTGGTTTTCTTTCTCTCCCTCTCTTTCTTTCATTCTTCTCCCTGTCCTATCCCCCAGTCATGTCTGTCCCGTTTGTAGCAACTGAAAATAAAATAAATTCATAATTATAATAAAGGTCAATCAAATGGACCAATATGGCAAGGCCATGATGATCCACTTGGTAAAATAAATCCGCTTGGCATCTTTCTTGGCCTTAAGACAACAATTCTGATGCTAAAGATCCAAACGGGACACAAAAAAAAAAAAAAAAAAAAAAATATTTAATATTACTTTCTACACCAGGATCTTTTTCTACGTAGCTGACGGCTGTAACTGTGCAGGGGCGGATCTAGCAAAGTTTAGCCAGGGGGGCCGATAGGGCATGAACAGGGAAAAGGGGGCACAAAGACATACTTTTCTTTCTTATTCTCATTTAAAATGTCGAGCTTTTAATAAATAATTATCTGACACCCAAAGTTTTAATCTGATGTAAAATGAATAGAAGTCCATTACTGTATATAGTAACTATTAAGTCTAATATACCCTAGTAAGCTGTAGTACTTTTTCCATCTGTGCAGTTCTGTAGAAGAAAGATGTTGAATCTATTTAATATTTCTAGAAAAATAATTGATTTCTGTGCATTTTTTTTCACACTGCATCAAATTAAGGTTGATTATGTCGATTAAGCATCATGAGGGTGAGGGATGGTTCCCTATTTTTATTTATTCATTTATTTTTCATTGCTGGGAGTTGGAGCCCTATTGGTTAGGTTGCTTACTCTTTAAAATACCAGAATAGGGAGGATGGTGTAGGTTTAAGTTTATTAGCTTGATCAGTATTGCGAAACTGAACTATTTTTTTTGCATACAGGTATAACAGAATAGCGTTAGTGTTGTCGTTGTTTTTTAAACTTGAGCATGAACTTATACAAAATGCAGCAAGATATTAAAAAACTGTTTTATTGATTAAAAAACACTATCGGAGTCATATCGGTATCGGACATAAAAAAGTGGTATCATGCCATCTCTAGTTTTTACCACCATTTCAATGACATATCAGTAAAGAAGCTCAGAGGTTCAAAGATCACACAGAGGCAACAGTTTGAAAAAGACGGGACTTCGTGGAAAAAACACAGGATTTCAATCCTTCTCCTCTGAACAATGGCCGATGCTGAAGTTTTAGAGTGACAAAATCTATGGTTCAGGAGAATACTGCAGCTGTGGAGACGTCACAGTGGGGCCCGAATGTGCAGTTGTTTACACAGTTTTCTAACAAGTTGTGTTTTATTATATAAATACAACCCAAGGGTGTCTTATATGAATACACCCCTTTATATTTCCCATATATATAATTTCATATATATTGGGATTATTGAAATGATGCATTTTTACAGAATATTCTTGTGCTTTTCAAGTTATATTGCATTATGTTCTAGTAGAAGAATATTATTGTGAACTGTGCAGACCTGTAAACTGGTATTGTCTGCTGAATTTCCCGGTTCAGGCGAAAGTGGAAGCATTTCTTTGGTTTTGTTTTGAACAAAAAGTAACTGTGTGTGTGTGTGTGTGTGTGTGTGTGTGTAATCTGCATGCATACATACAATGACATGTCTCCGTCTCCTGTGCCTTCAGTCATGGGAGAGTGTTAAAAAGAAACAGTGGCAGCACTAAAATGCAAACCAAATTGACTTTCTTCCATTTTCTTTTCTTTCTTCGTACTCTCCGCTCTCATTGAGTGCTTCGTTTCTAACAATGCCGTGTTTCCCTCGTTGATCAGCCTCTGCAGGGAACCCACCCCCCTTTTTCCTAATTTCCCTCTACCTAAACAGAAAAGAGCCCCGTTAAGGAGCGTCATTAGTGCCAGACCGTTTTTTTTGTTTGTTTCCATACTCTCAGAAGAAAGAGGAAATGTTATCTGTGGCGGGCAAACTTAACCCAATTAAGATCTGGTGGGGCGCAGGGGCTTGGCTTGGGACACGGGTAAGACTGCCAGCTTTCCAAGCAGGCACACAGCCAGCCAGTCAGGCAGGCAAGTAGCCAGCTGCCCACTCAGTAACCCAGCAGCCAGTGAAACAGTCAGCCAGCCAGGAAACCAAGCAGCTGCCTACTCAGTATACCTACTAGCTAAACAGCCAACAAATTGGCCTCCAGTTAGCCAGGCACTCTGTCAGGTAGCCAGGCAGAGTCAGCCTCTTTAGGCTAGTCCTGTAAAGCAGGTTTGACTTTTGTGAAATTATTTACTGTCTTCTTTTAGTTATACTTTTAGCTCTACAGCATATACAGTATATTTGCATACAACAGGAAGAAGGGTCATTTCAAGCTGTTTTCGCATATTCCCCCTCTCTCTGAGAAGAACTCATTGAAGATGCTGAGCATGAATGTGAGCTGGAATAAACTGGACTGGTTTGTTACTGTTCTAACAGAGCTGCATTTTCTTCTTCTGTTTCTTTTTTGTTTGCTTCTTCTGCGAGAGTACAGTCCATCGGCACCATGTTGCATCGACACAGTGGTCATGGAGAGCTGCGTTTCTGCACACAGGGTTAATGTCTGCCTGAATACAGGCTGAGGCAAAGACAGCCTCGGGTTAGAATAAAGAGAGGTGCTAGTCTGCAGTAGGTCTATGATCCTGCAGGTACCTGATAAAAAAGTGAGGGAAGTCTGGCACCAAAAACGCTGCACACCTGTTTATAGTTGTTCAATAATGGGTTTTAGGAACATATCAATTCTTTTTATACATTAACAGAGATACATTTTAATAGATGTGAACTAGAAGCTCTCTGCATTGCAACTTTTGCTGCATTGATAGATTGAGCAACAATGCTCAAAAATGCTTCTAAGACTGCAAAGAAATCCATACGTATCCTTAAGGTGACAACCCCCATCTCAAATATTCGTACTTACTAGGTTATGTTCTTAAAGCCCACCGCATTTATCTTCCAGGACCTTTAGCACCTTAAACGTTGGCACCTTTCTTTAAATCCTGCACTTGAGGCCAGAGAGGATGCCTCAGGGGAGAAAGAGCTGGTAATTTGCTCTAATGTGCTCTTGATGCATGCGCTGCATTGGTGTCATTTCTCAAATAAAGCATTTGCAATTAACCAAACAACAATAGAGGCCTTGTCATATGCAAATGTGGACTGAGACGGAGACATCATCACTCCGTACATGGGAGCGGAGACCCCCTCACACAGACACACACATGCACAGACGCAGCATATTTCAAAATCATCAAACCTTCTTCCCCTGGTGCCACACCTCACACTGGCACACATGCAAACACGCTCACCCCATGATCCATACACAAGTGCCAGATACACACTCCGACAGCCAAACATGTTGATAATTAGAGCCTTGTTATTGGAAGGTGTTATCACAACAATTAACACCCTAATGTGTGTATAAATGTGTGTGTGTGAGTGAGTGATGACGGTGATAGGAGTGTGTGTGTGTGTGTGTGTGTGTGTGTGTGTGTGTGTGTGTGTGTGTGTGTGTGTGTGTGTGTGTGTGTGGTGCCGTCATGTGATGATGGGTGGTGAGGAGGTGTGTGTGCATTCCATTAATTCTTTGTCTCTGTCACACACACATACGCGCACACGCACAGTAAGGGTCCAATGTAACAATGAAACAGTTTCCCATTTGATGAAGTTCCTGTGAATTCTGACACAAAGGCAGCAGGAAGAGGTGCTGGTGATAGATTCTGATTGATATCCAGTAGGGAGCAGAGAACGTGGATGGGTGGGGAGGGGAAAAGAGGGTGATAAGTGAAAAGGAACGAGGAAAGTTGGGGGGTGGACCGTGCAGACATCAAAGAGGAAGCAGAGGAAGAGAAGAGTGTTTTAATTGGGTGCTTGTTTTCTACTTAAATGACCAGAGCCTGGTGGCAAACACTGCAAATGATACGACAGATGGCTGGGCGTGAAGGCTGAGGTCACAAATAAGAGGAACGCTGTTAAAGGACGGCGAGGCAGAGCAGACGATCGCAAGCTCTCTGTGTTTTCCCATTTTTATTGTCTTTTACGTATC
Source organism: Haplochromis burtoni (assembly GCF_018398535.1). NCBI lineage: Eukaryota > Metazoa > Chordata > Actinopteri > Cichliformes > Cichlidae > Haplochromis > Haplochromis burtoni. The sequence goes on from NW_024582794.1 coordinate 225,341, forward strand.
GATGTCATATTTGATTGGCTGACAGGTCATATACAGAGGTGGAGCGGATACCTGGCGCGCTGTATTAGCACATCGCTCTTCAAACTACAATATCTGCTACTGAATACTAGATACAAAAAGGATGTTGTAAAACCAATAATATTCATAACCCCCCGACACAACAGTGCGCTCCAATTAGAAACAAACTCCATGTATGCAGGTCTGCTGCAGCTTTTGCATTAATGTGCTGACCCAGCAAGCTCAGCAGCGACCTCCAGAAACTTGTGACTGAAACTAAAGCCATACTCTTTTCATTTTAATTAGTCGAGAAAACAATGTAAATGGTAAATCAGAAATAAAAAGAAAAATGAAATCTATGCGTGCAGGAGAAAAACTGCTAATAAAGCTGAGTGTGAAGCTTTCTGTATTTATCTATAAATGCACTTAAATGCATGGGTTTTTAATAATATCCTCACGCACCATGTGGCTGTACTTAAAGCAACCAGATGGCTTGTAGTAACTGAATAGTATTTATTTTGATATTTTAATTGATATTTATTTAGCTGCAGGAAGCCTTCAAAAAGGATTCAATAATGTCCTTTTGACTGTGACGACGACGCCTCGGGCTCAGTTTCAAACAGCACAAAATACACATCAAACTAAAGAAGTTTAAAGCAGAATCATTTTCTACATAAAATGACAGCTTATTTAAAATAATGTGTTTTTATGGCAGAGATATACGAAGCTCTAATTAAGTATAGGTAGGAACCAAACCAGAGTGACAGGCTTCAGCACTGTCACGGTCGACAGCAGGGACTCGAGCGCAGAGCAGGTTGATGTTTCCAAACACAGTTTATTTACAACAGCAGCGCAGAATAAATACAGTGAGGGGGGAAATCCAGGGTTCCAAAGGTCCAAGAGGAAGCTCTCTCACACTCGTTCTCGTCTTCACGTCCAAACTCACACACGTTCGCACAGCAGGAAGGTCACAGGTCCGGGGAGGAAAACTATCACACAGGAGAGGGAAATTACTCACAAGGTACAAAACACTTCAGCACAGATTCGCTGGAGCTGAGAGGATGACTAACGTGTCCCAATCATCCAGCGACGAGAAGGTCTTTGTCCCAGCCTCAAATAGCGGACAGGTAATGACAACTAATCGCGAACAGGTGTGTGGGCCAAGGGCGGGAGCCCGCAGTGAGCTCCGCCCAGGCAGAGCGGAGAGAGAGGGAGAAAGAATACAGAACACATGCAGCCTTGGGGGCCGGCTGGGCGGACACGGGCACCATGACAAGCACTATTCTTATTTTAAGTAATGATAAGGTTTCTGTCATCTGGCCTCTCATCAGTGTTGTAAACCATAAACTGGGATGTAGCACAAATGTTAATCTCAGGAAAGTGCAGCATGTACCCCAAACTGAACTTTTATTAGTGCAGCAAATGAGAAAAATGTTCATACAAACGTGTTTGTGAAAATCAGGGACAGTAATTGTTCCCTTCAGAGGTTGACTGCAACCACAGTCACTGCAAACTCTGCTTTATTTTACTGCACTACAATCAAAGGATACTGTGAATTATGATGCACAATTAAATAATGAAACTGCACAGTTATTAGAAAAAGCCCTTTTCATGAGGTGCTTAATGTATTATTAATACATGATACCCACACAGATGAAAAACGACATCAGTTATGACAGATAATCTGAAGTATCTGTAAGCTGTCAGTTCTCTGGATGCTGCTTTTTAAAAGGAAAACTTCAATCAAACACAGTCTGCTAAATCAAACTCTTTAGAAATGTTCTCCTGCACACATTTCTGCAAAGGCTGGAATAATTCTTCAAAGTAAGACACGAGAAATATGAATTTAAGCTACTTGACAGTGCACTGCCTTCAAACACACACAGTGTCCAATCAGAGTCTGTGTGTAGGCTGGTGTAATGAGGTGAAGACAGTTGTCCATTACTTCCTGAGTTGATGGGCTCCTCACAGCAGTGCAGCCACAGCTGGAGGAGAGGGGGTGGAGGCACCATGAGGAGAGTATCAGACACATTCAGCCATATTCCTGCTCTGTGTTTGTCACAGCTTATTTGACTCCCACATATAATGTCATCAGTGAAATAATCATAATGCACTTTTTACTTACACAGCAAGTATCTCACAAGTTGTTCTTTTCTTTTCTACTTTTATACAGTAAGAAAAGTGTAACAATTTATTCTCAGGAACAGGAAAGAAACGGGAACGCAGCACTCCGTCACATCCACACACAGTTCCATCCAATTTAAAACCTGATCCTTGTTGTTAAATGAGAGAGATGAGGAGGCAGGAAGATCGTGCCACGATATAACATCTTCATTCATGCAAAGCTAGGACGACGCAGTAATGCAGATGTCACTTTCTATTCATACATATAATTACTTTGACTCTGGGTAGTATGATGTTGACTGTAAAGATGCTCAACAACTAACTGCAGTCACGATGCCAGCATCACAGTGATGAATGAAAACGCTGGTCACACACTCGGTTTGGCACACAGTCGTGTTGTCAGAGAAAACTTTGTGTTTCAGGAGTGTTTAAATTAGCAAGTTTCATAAGAATAAACAATTTGACAGGACGCAGGACAAACTTTTGCTGTGACATCAAATAAAAGAACAGGTCTGTGTCGCCATCTAGAGGTGAAAAGGTGCAACGTCATCACAGGATTTCTACAGGTTTACGCTTCATGTCAACTCAAAAAAGCACACACGATACAATCCAAGCAGCAGCATCGTTTTCCCTTCAAACAGAAAGCAGATTTTATTCCAGTTTTATGTTTTGAATTAAAATGTTGGGCTGTAAAATCCAGTTTAACCTGCAGCTTTGGAAACTGATGTTTTTCTCCTTTCAGAGGACAATATTGCCTCGCAGTGTCACATGACGGGATTAAGGTAATGTTTGATTTTTTTTATTTTGACAAAAGAAAAGAAAAACATCCCTCAAATGACTGAAGCCCCAAATCTCTTGCTATTGATGCATTATGCATGAAGTGGTGACGTATGGATGTGTGCACGCATATGTATACATATTTGGTGTATGTGTATTTGTACATGTATGTGTGCATGTATATGTCTATACTTATAGTTATCTGTTACTTACACAGTAAGAGTAGAATAGTTGAAATTTAATACTTGCATATTTCCACAAGCCTCATATGGATAGTAGATGGAAAATATATAACATGTTCAGAACCTCAGCTACTGTTGCATGTCCTTGTTGTATTATCTTGTTTATTTTGTATTACTTGACTGTATTCTGGTATACTCTTTGTACTCTTCTGATATCTGTACCTGAGCTGTGGTAACGCACAGGCTTCCCCGCCGTGGGATCAATAACGTCTCATCTTATTGCAAAATCGCTTAATGAAACCTCTGAACAGCGTGCGTGAGTGCACACACCAGGCTGCTTGTCCACTTAGTTTGGTTGAACATATAGAGTGTGTAACATCTGATGCCCCAGTACCCGCAAAAAGTTGTGAAATATAATTTAAAAATATACAGCACTGTGCAAAGGTTTTAGGCAGGTGAGGAAAAAATGCTGTAAACAAAGAATGCTTTCACAAACAAAAGTATTGTTTCTTTTCATCAATCAACAAAATGCAGAGAATGAAAGAAAGAGAAATTAAATCACATCCACATTTGGTGTGAGCAGCCTTGGCCTTCTTCTAGGTACACTGGCACACAGTTTTTGAAGGAACTCGGCTGGTAAGGACCAAAAAGCTCTTCAGAGTTATCCATACAGCAGAACGCTGCTGCAGGGCTGCTCTCCCCTCGCTACAGGACATTTACACCAGGAGATGCTGGTCCAGAGCAGCTCACATACTGAAGGATCCGTCCCATCCCAGCAACAAACTGTCCCAACTTCTGCAATCAGGCAGAAGGTGCAACACCACCCGAGCAACAGAGAGGCTGAAGAGGAGCTTCTCTCCTGTCATTGTTACCACATTCTTATATCACGGCTGAGCCTTCTGGCTTCACTACAGCACACTTTAACACCCCACTCACACAGTGCTCAGATTTTGAACTGTAAATTTCCAGATTGTTTTATTTATATAATGTATGTATCTCACTCACTGAATATAATGTTCTCTCTCTTTTTGCACAGTCGAGCGTATCAGGTCACCTGCGTGTTGTACTTTTATTAGGGGTGGCTGTAGCCACTGTAGGGCAAGATACTAACCCCATGTTTGCCTGATGGTGGTGGTCAGAGGGCCCGGTGGCGCCAGTGTCCGGCAGCCTCGCCTCTGTCAGTGCGCCCCAGGGTGGCTGTGGCTACAATGTAGCTTGCCATCACCAGTGTGTGGATGACTGGATGTGGAAAGCGCTTTGGGGTCCATAGGGACCAGAGATGGGCAGTAACGCGTTACTGTAATCTGATTACTTTTTTCAAGTAACGAGTAATAAGGGATTACTATTGCAAAAACGGTAATTAGATTACCGTTACTTTCCCGTAGGAACGCTGCGTTACTGCGTTACTAAAACCGTGATTTTTTGCGAGAATGTCTCATGACAGTGACGTAAGCGAGTGCGACGTTCGTGACAACAGCTGTGTGCAGATCAACAATGGATCAATATCGAGTGCAGAGAGAGTATGAGCGTGCAGCGTTTAAAGCGTGGAAGTACTGACCTTACTTTGAGTTTGATTCCATAAAAAGTGACAAAAACATTAGTGTCCGCTGTGCGTGGGAAGAAAACTTCTTTTTACAGCGAAAAAACCCCTAAACTTCCAACAAGCACCGAGTAGCTACGACGTAATGGGAAACTCACAGAGAAACTCGCGGATTCTTCCACTGACCGCGGCACACCTGCACCAGGGTAACCCTCCGCCTCCCCACTCCTGCTTTACAGGTGAAAATAGAGCAACAGGACCGCTGAGTCTTTGACTTTATTTATTTTCTGCTGTGTTTTACTTGCATCTATTTGAAAGACTGAGTGTAAACACAAAAATATTTTATTTTATGTGCTGGAATGTGCAGAAAATAGGTTTAAATGTTAAACTAATTTCTTCCAGTCAGAGAATGTTGCAATAATTAATTTTTGCTTGATGCATAAAGTTAAAAGATTAAAACTAATAAAACAAGTTTTAAAAAGAGACTTTTCCATTTGATTACATTTTGTATGATGGATTATGCAGAAAAAGTAGAATTGGGCTGAAAGATCTATCGCTTTATCACCTCTTCAGGTTGTACATCGTGTTTTTAAAAAGTAACTAAGTAACTAAGTAATTAATTACTTTTGAAAATAAGTAATCAGTAAAGTAACGGGATTACTTTTGGGGGAGGTAATCAGTAATTAGTTACTGATTACTTTTTTCAAGTAACTTGACCAACACTGTTAGGGACTGAGTAAAAGCGCTATACAAATGCAGGCCATTTACCATTTTCTAACCATGTTCGTGACAAATAACGAATCTTGGTAGGTCGTTCCAAACATCTCGGAGAATCAAGCACAGATCTCCTGTGGATGTCGGCGTCCTCACATCCTTCTGTCTCTGATCCCAGACACACTCGATGTTGAGATCAGGGCTCTGTGGGGGCCGCACCATCACTTCCAGGACTTCTTGTTCGTCTTTACGCTGAAGATAGCGCTTCATGACTTTGGCTGTGTGTTTGGGTCGTTGTCCTGCTGCAGAATACATTTGGGGCCAATAAACAATCGTTTATATTTCTGAAAGCACCTTTCACCTGCCGAAAACCTTTTGCACAGGACTGTAAATAAATTAAAACCATATATAATAATCTTGATTGTTCACAGTAGAATATATGAACATATATAAACTGATAAACAAAGGCTAGACGAGCAGGTGGCAGTAAAAACAAACAGCTGGAACAACTGGCAACAGGTCAGCAACATGACTGTGTATAAAAAGAGCAAAGTAGAGACTCTGGTGTTTAAAACTACACTAAGATGTCAAAAGAACATTACAGCAAACACGCGACAGAAACTCACCAATACAAATGTACACAACTACTTCTGTGCCACTTAATATGCAGTTCGCTACCATGAAGCCTGGAAGCTGTTTCCTGTGTGTTACTGTACAGCAGCTCAGGCAAGCTTCCAGTATGGAAATAAAAATGAGTGCAGAAATCTCCATCCAGGCGAGAGCTTCAACTGGAGCTTAAAAAAAATCGTCATACAACTTTAAAAACCGATGCAGCGAAACCAAAGCCTGTCCAGGCCTCACCTGCTGCTGCAGCAGCTCGTTGTACAAAATACACAAAGGGTTCACTTTTATGTTTTATTCACTTAAATAGATTGATCAATACGTATGTGTTAGGAATTTGAGCACTAACATCTATTCAGACTCTTACAGAAAGATGCGTCAGTTTGGTGAACTTGTATCAAGATGTTCATTTTAATTCATAATAAAAGAAAAACGTCTTCTTTGAAAATATAATCGGGACTCCAAACCTGTTCAAACCGCACAGCAAAGGGAAAAGCGTACAGTGGTTCAAAAACATGAAGAAAACAACATTTTTACAGTATCTACAAAAGCGAAGCAAAGTGTTTGTCTTTGTGAGGCCTCAGCCTCCCGCGGCTCCAACAGAAAAAGGCTTCTTAACCAGATAAATGCTTTTCAGTAATGCTAATAAATATTAGCAACAAAACAACAGTGTGCTAGAAATTCTAGCAATGACAAAAAAAGCCACATATGATAAGTAGTTGTTTGTTCCAGACTCGTGTGCTCTGCCTGCATCACATATTTAACAGATATTAAGCTTAAAGGCTGAAACCCACAGTGTGTAACCAAACCTGTGGAGCCTTCTTACTCACATCAGACCTGCCATTTAGAAAATATGTGGTCACTGGACTTATAATGAAGAGAGTCGCATTTCTTTCATTTATGCTGGGAAATAGTTGGAGCTTAGTCTTGTGCTTTGATAGAAGGACTCTGTTTTGTTCCTGGGTCTTCTGACAAAGCTGATGGTTGCAATTCCAACGTCACAAGGACGATTATTTTACTGAAATGTACTGTACACGACAGCGATTTTACTGTGCACAGTGCAGGAAATGCAATTTAACAAATACACGTGTTTGTGTTCTGCCATGAAGATACTGCATGCATCATACAGAGTCCTTCAGAGTGACTGTTTTCATCTGTGGCACAAATAAAATTACACATGAATCAAGTTATATTTGAACCAGAAATATGGCTCCGAAGAACAAACCATTATAAAGTGAAATATCTGTTGTCCAGAGAAACTTCGAGAAATTTAAAGCACCATGTTGAAAAACTGTACAAAGCAAGTAGGCTCGAGGCGTTTAATACAGAAGACGTCCTGTTGCAGCCGTGATTGGGTATTGATTACTGCGTGGCTGTATTTGTGTGCAATCAGCTAAACGAACTACCTGATGGACCTGTGCAACACTCACCAACAGTTACAGACCCTAACATCCAAACTGCTGACGGACAAAACATAAAAAAGGCACCGATGCCTTGGGGGGGGGGAGGTGTCTTAACATTACCAGTCAAACCACCCACGGTGAGCTGAAGACATAACATCAACTTTCATTTATCTTCCAGCTAAATTTAGATAAAAACATAAAAAAGGATGCTTTTGCTCTAACATGAAGTGATGCACTGTTCATAACCTGCAAATTTGTGTGTGTGTGTGTGTGTGTGTGTGTGTGTGTGTGTGTGTGTGTGTGTGTGTGTGTCTCTCTCATTTCCTAATGCCGGGGGACACTCTGACGAAGAAGAGGAGCACCTGAGAAAACAAAGAGGCAAAAAACACGACTTTAGGACAAAAGTTTAAGAAAAGAAAGAGAAAAACCCGCCAAAAGAAACCAAAGACCAACCTGGAGACGACAGAAGTGGAGGGCGAGCGCTCTTTAGAGTGGGAGGGGCTCCTCTAGTGGGACCTCTGGGGCCTGGGTGGAACACAGGAGGAGGGTGGAGCAGGGGCCCACGAGGCACACCGGGACCGCCGTAAGGGATGTGTGACGACAGGGGACCTCGCACAATTGGGCCCCCTAACGACGGACCAGGAAGACGATGCAAGGAGAGCAGCGGAGGAGGTTTGGTTTTGGGATGAGCAACTAAAAATAAATAAAAAGAAGCAAATCAGCCTCTAGCTGTTCATGATTAGCAATGCCGTGCTAGGTTTTAGCGCTCTCACCAAAGTAGGACACCAGGACTTTTCATCATGCTTCACAGCCCCACAGCATTAAAGGTTTGATAGATTTAAAAAGATACAAAGAGGGAAAACCCAAACCTGGTGAAGGCAAGAGGGGTACAGGTGAAGGTGAGGCGTGGTCTCCCATGGGCCCCCCTGTTAAAGATGCAGGCTGAGGCTGTGGTGGCCCAGATGGAGTCGGAAGCAGAGGAGGTGGTTTCCCTAACCCTGGAGGTAACATGATCCCTTTCTCACCCTCACTGTTGGAAGCTGAAGAGATAAAACGCAGGTGAAACAGAGATATATGACCTAAGGACAAAGCAAAGCTGATACAAGAAGTCAAAGCTGAAACAGCGCTTCTGTAGGAACTGCTGTGTAATCGTTTCACCTTGTACGTGGTCCTGCCGAGAGCGCACGTACTCCGAGATGGTTTCCAACTCCTCGGGGTACAGATGGACACCCTCAGCGAACAGTACGAGGAGCTGACGTGTTTCAGAGGGAACGGTGTGGCGCGCGATCTTTTCTCGATCCAGAAAGTCATCGAGCAGCTGCGACGCCTCGGCTGCAATGTCTGCCGGGTCCCTCGGGGGTCGCTCTTTAGCCAGTCCACGGTTGTACTCTGCTAGAACAAAGTCCATGGCCTGGTCTTTGGGCATGTTTCGATGGACTGAGGAGGGAAAGGGAACGGTAACGGTGAAGTGTCATGAGGCTGAGGTGGGAGAAAGAGGTGAAAAAAGATTCCTTTCAGCTCGCGCTGAGATCGTTTCGATGTCAATGTTGGGATCAGCTGATTAAATTAGTATTTTGGTAAGTAATGCTTCGGGGGGTGGGGGTGGTGTTGGATTGCTGGATGTGTGGCACTGAGGGACATGCATTTTGTGCAAATAAGTGCATTTATCAGTAACTTTAATACAACCTGATTAATAAGTACTGAATTTATCTAAATGTGCATCCAGACATTTGATTCTAAATATAATGAATGGTGACGCTTTTTCAGCTTTGTTTCTGAGGACAGACAATTGTTTTTGTTGAATTGATCTAATTTTGGTTGAATTCACCTAACAATGTGTTTAACATTTGTGTTATAAAGATTAGGTCGTGTATGTGTGCTAATAAAGCATAAAATGTCATATTAAGCAGATCTAAAGCAAACTGCACATTATTACAACTTGAGTTTGATTTTATCCAGAGCCTGGGTCATGCCTCTGTAAAACCGGCCGCACGCTTCGTCCAGGAGGATACAAAAGATAAAAATGAAAATCCCCACAGCTACGAGGTTAGATCATAAAGGTCCATAAAACCATAACTGATTTAAATGTAGCCAGTTTCCTCCTCGTGATCATATTTAGAGCCTGGATCTGCATCAGATCAGATACTAAGTTCAGGTCAGCTTTGGAGTCGAGGATTACTCTGTTAAAAAGTGCTGCTTGTTCAGCTTCGACCTAAAATTTCTCAGTTTGAGAAACCACAGGCATCAGGAGCATGGTCACGGTCTCCTTTTGACATTCACAGCAAATCTGCTTCCCAGGTTCAGATGTGGAAATGCAGTCCGGCTGTAGGAGTCGTACCGTAGGAGAAAACTGGGTCAGCTGAACTGTGAAAGGATTTGTATACAATCTTCACACTAGGGCTGCCACAATTAGTCGACTAGTCACGATTACGTCGACTATCAACTAATCGACTAATTTAATAGTCGACGACTACTCTTATTATTCTTTCTGGGTCACAAAATAAACGTTTAACATCTTTTCAGGTGAGAATGTAGCTGTGTAAACCTCAAATATCTGCTCAGTTTATCAGGACACCGCATATTTTCAAAAGCGCTCCGACGTTTTCGGAGACGTCTGTTACCCACTAGCTCGATAGCTAGCCGGGGGCAAGGTCACTAGAGCCGTGAGAACACCGGACTCCCGGCACATCATTTTCAAACCCACCGCCGTCTTTCGCTACTCAGGTTAAACATGATATATGAGTCACTTAGATAACTTGAAAATGTTATTGTTTGGCTTTTTTCAGTGTTTTATTTGTTGATGAGATGAGATCGCCTTTATTTGTCAGTTCCAGGTCTTTTGCCCACAACCGAGATGACAGACCTTTATTTGTTCCTGAGTAAATCGGTTTGGCTGAGATTAAAGTTATTAGATTAGATTAGATAAAATAAAACTTTATTAATCCCCTGGGTGGTTTTCACACAGCTGAACAAACGTCAAACAGAAAACTGATTAAACAGAAGTATGAGATGGTCGAGAATTTACTCCGGTGTCCCGTTATATTTTAGGGAGCAAAGCGCAGACGACTGAGTTTATTAAACTCCACCGAAACAATCTGCAAATTTCATTAAAAGTTGAATAAACTATCATCTTGTCTTTATTTTTAGTTAGCACAGACCTTAAACACTTCCAGCTGTAAGCTAATGATGGTTATATACGAGCAGATGCTGCTGGTGCAATAAGCTGTACGTTTTCTGTCCAATGGATGATGATCTGATTAGTCGACTAATTACAAAATTAATCGGTGACTAGTCGGACTATCAAAATAATCGTTTGTGGCAGCCCTACTTCACACCATCCTGAGAATTTTCTGTCCTCCCTGAAATGAAGTTTCAGCTGAAACGTTGTAGTTTTGCGACACTTGGTACATCTGGTTCCCACAGGACTGAGGTGACACAGAAATACTTTTATGGTCTGTGTTGCTAAACGTCTCGACTGCACCTCATATGCAGCTGAACCTGACCTCAAGCCTGGGTCTTGCGTTTGGCACCTGGCACAGATCGTGCATACGTCTGATAATACAGATTTGGTTTATTTGTTTTTGTTAAGAGTAACACTCAAGTTATCGCACAAAAATCAAAGATGAAGTGAAGTTGGTGTGTGAGCTAACAAATAGTCTGAATGGTAGCTACAACGTTGCCTTTGTGCCGTCTTCCAAAGAAGTCTGATTGTTGGTTTGGTCTGGTTTGTTATTTGGTTTAAGATAGCAGTTAGTGACAGAACTGATGACCCATAAAATGAAACACATGTTGTAATAAATTGACCGTTTTTTAGTTTTTGGTTTGTTTTTTTGGGATGTATTGTCATGTACTGTTGTGTGAAGTATATGCATGTGCTAGCCAAAGGATCGTTTGCCAAGATCCAGCTATTAACATGTAGATATGCTAAGACTCGGCACAGTTTTTAAATGCATGCATGACTGAAGAACTGTAGCTTTGTGTAACTTTAGATAGTGGTCTTTTAAATGGTAGTGTGTCTTTTTAATTTATTTGGTTTTACAAGAAATTTGTTTTAGACCTCGTGTTTAAAGATGTGGAATCTACAGACTGTTGAACTGAGCCTAGTAAAAGGGATGGTTTGGTAAGTTTGAAGGAATACGAGGGGTACGAACTTACTTTTGAGGGATTCTGAGAATATGATAACAGTGCAGGAGGACAGAGCTACGTTTGTCTGCTCCACCAGAATACATAAGGGGGAGCCTTCTGCTCGGACATCCTGTAGGGCCCGGGTCAGGCCCGATTCCGCTTGAAGGTAGAGCATTTCCACTGACAGGCCACGCTCCTGCAAGCACTGGCTTAGCGATTTGGGGTAATCCCTTTGAGAGGAAGAGAAACACTTTGTTAACGTGACAATTCTATATTAAGCGACTCACCTCGTATAGGAGATACCCCGAGTTAAATCTGTGACGGAGCAAAGGGTGACTCCTTCATTTAAAATGTGCTTTCCCAACAAAAACAGTGTTTTATGTGAAGCTAACACAGATTTTCAAATCTCTCATAGGTGTGATTAGTGTTGTATTGTGGGTTTATTCTTAATGAGATGTTCGTACCGTAAATATTATAATACTAGTATTTCCTAGTGTCTTTGGGATACTGAGAAAGTCAAATAAAGTGCTGCATCAATTTATACTTATCAATAAGCATTTTATAACTGCCAGTCCATCTGTATCAACTGAGTCTCATAGTTAGCTTGAGTTATACTCCTGTGCTGAACCAATTCCAGTGGTTGACACCCTTGTGACTATACTAGTAGGTCACTTTATTAAGTACACCCTGCAAGTTCAACAAGGTGCTGGAAACCAATCCACATTAAATGTGTCCCCTAAAATCAGCACTCTCTCTGATCTGATGCTCAGTTTGAACTTCAGCAAGTCTTCTTGGACACGTCTGTATACCCAGTATAGGGTGCATGGCCGTGCCATTCAACACAGGAGTATGGCCTAAATCAAGCCTAAGCGGCCATATTTGTGATTCAAATTAATCGTTGCTTTTAGTGTAGAAGTGCGTGAAAATTGACTGATGATGTTGCAATCTTGCAGAGCATAAGGAGTGCAAGTTTTTTAGTGTGCTTTGACCGCTACTCTGTTAGACTTTTACCATGTGTAGAATGTCATGGTCGGGGGGTGGGGGGGTCCAATTTCACTGCAGGTGCAAACTTGCATGTGACAAAGGTTTGTTTGATTGATTGATTGATTACTGGTTTACAACTGTGGCAGTTTTTCAAAAGCATAAAATAAAGAGTATTTTAACAGAACGTGAGCCAAGTGGCACATTTGATATGTGCATTCAAGAATGTTTAACCTTCGCATGTATGTATCTGTTAATGTACTTCAATGCAAATCAGTGTGTAGTTGAACACTGAATTTTAAAGATGTGCTACATGACATTTTTTGACTGTGCATAAATGAATACAATCTTCGTTACTGACTGATCAAGAGACCAAAAACAAACAGCTGTTCCAACTTTATGTAAATGTGTTTGTGTGAGTGACAAAGTGAGGTGTGTTTTTGCTGGTGTTCACGTTGCTTCGTCTGTGGTTGTCAGTTATCACAACTAATTTAACAGACAATCATTCAACACAACACAGGAAGAAAACTACGTGTGCAAAAAAACCTGTGGGCTTTTACTTTGGTTTTTGTTGTTTTTTTGTTTGTTGCCATGGTGACAAAGCTTCACAGCAGACATCTGCATTGGAAATGTGGTTATATGAACACTTACACACAGGGTCTGCGTGTGAAACACTGTTAATACATCAACAAAAAGACTTTCCAAAGGGAACAAGAACCTAAACTTGAGTAGCCAGAACAAATTTGAAGTTACAGCACGTTAAATGTGAACAAAGCCTCGTAGCTGAAACGATTTGCAGCCTGCACAGCACACCAAGAAAGTAAAGAAAGGCAAGCAAAAAACTGACGGTGATAATAAAAGGATAAGATCTGATACAGAGTTATAAGTCCTTCTGCTCCTAACACTTTCATTGCCTCATACTTACTGACACATCAAAACAGCTTTCATCCAATAAGTCTCATCCTGCAGGGAACCAAAACTCCACAGTCATGGTCTGCAGCTGCTGCTGGAAGCACTCATTTGTTCTGCGGTCTCTGTGAGCTTAGCACAGCAGCACAAGAACCAGTCCTCCATCTGCTGCAGGCTCTGATTAAAGTGACCCTAAAGCTCACAGCAGAGCTCCAAAGCAGGAGGACGACTACTGTGGCCAGCTGCAGTCCAAGACGGTGCAGTTGACTCAATGACACTGAGAAACACTACAACAGTAACCTGGCCAGCAAGCCAACCGGTAGGGAAAACACCAGCCGGGGAAAGGTTGTTAGCATCAACTAAGATTTTAATATAAGACTGAGGAAGATAGAAAAACAAAAGATAATATGAGTCGGCACATATACTTGGGCCCGAGTGTGGGGAAACACTGAATGATATCAGTCTCCTCACGCTGATAGTAAAGGATAAACCAGCAAATTCTGTTGGCAATGAATAAATACTCACAGGCACTGTTTGGTAACAGAGAGAACCACGCAGTCGGCTGGCTTCCTCTCCTCCTGCACCTGTCTGTAGAACTTCTGATACAGCGTTTTACGTCTGTCTGCTGGAGTGCCACCCTCTGGTTTGGCTGGAAGTTTGAGAACGGTGACGTTGAAAGAGACTCGAAAAGCGGCAAAAATATTACTGCACTCTTTTCTTCTTTGGATCGATGTGTAATTAAGATTTTAGAGTATTTAAAAACATGTCTTGTGTAAAGAGTATCCCTTTTTCTCATACGGACAAAACAAAGAAACAAATCTCACCATTTGGCTGATGCTTGTAGCCCTCGTACTTCACACTTCCACTGTAGTTTTGGATTTGCTCTAGCTCTTCATAACTGAAAAAAAGCAGTGAAAAGTGTCATAACAGTTTAATATGGGAGGTATTTCTATGCCTCCTCTACGACACCTTAATATGACGAGCATATAAATGTCCAAAAAGAGATTTTCTGAAAGTGAGACTCAGAGAGCAAGTGCACGAAGGAGCCTGTGCGTCCGACATTCAGTGCATCAAAGTTTTAAGTTTCACTCAAACAGCTTTTTCCCCTCACAACACAGAAACAATAGCAGACTGTTGCAAACACCGTATTCCTGATGTCTTACTAAAACATTACGTCAGCATATTCTGACATTCACACTTTCAAAGGATTCACAGCTAAAGTGTTGAAATACTTGATTTTGTCATAGTTGACAGTAAAATTACATCCGTCTTCTGTCCCAAAGTACAGAATAGAGACTAAAGTATGGGATCACCCACACTTTAGACCCACGGGAGCTGCTCAGCTGCCGGAACCCAAACCCTGAAACTCCAGTTGCATGTCAGCACAGATGTTCATTGAGAAGTTTGGAAATCTGGAGTTGGTGAGTCAGCAGAGCGCAGTCGGTGACCCGGCTCTCTAACTTTACGTTCGTGACCGAGTGGCTGGTTGCTAAACTTTACAAAAACACATCTTACAGTTGACTGTGGAATATGTAGGAGAGAAGAAACTGTTGCAGTGACGGTATCCTATTATAGTACGACGCTCAAATTCAGCGTACTCGTTTGAATGACCCATCCCGTCACAAATGTTTGGAACGCCACAGCCAGGTGCACACACCTGTGACACCTCACTTAAAGATAAAAGGTGGGCCCCAATTCTTCCATCCATATAGCACATGCTCTACAGTGAACAGTGTGCAATATTTTTCTCATCAGGAAGCAGCAGTAACACGTTACTTCTATACTAGTCTGGTGACATGGCCGCAAAAAAGTCAGTGCAGTTTGCACAGAGCTCAGAACAGCTGCTTTCAGCTTATATACTCTAACTAAGCACTAACAGTTTTACAACACACACTAAAAACTAATGTTCAGGTAACTTCAGTTCATTTTACATCTATGATTCCAAACTACCAAGCTTCTATCAGTACCTGCTTTGCCTGTTGCACATGCAATTATGAACTTGCCCAAATAAAAGTGATTTCTGTGTTAAAGATGAGTCTACAACCTCGCTAGGCAGCTGAAACTGTAAGTGTACTCAAACTGGAGAGCTGCATTCAAAGTTTGGTCTAACCAGTTAAACCTGTAAACAAGATCCTAGAATTATTTGTTTCATGATTTACCTTCAGGGAGGAAAGAAAAGTCTGGCTGGGAAGGAAGTAAGATGTTCCCCAGTGCTGACATAAAGAGAGTTGGGCAGCTATAAGGAACTATTAAATATGACTTATAGCAACTTGGAGGCTTTAAATGCAGTTTTTATTTACTAAGACGGTGCATTTTCTTTCATCTAAAACAAAACCATGAATGACGTGTAGCACTACACACAGAAGTGAAGGTGCACAGTAAATCACTCATAATAAAGCTTTGGTCACTTTAAACCATTGCCGACAACAAAAAGGCTGCCCGAGGCTGGTACCTGTCCAGGGCATCCTTGAGCTCTTCGGTCCTCTCCTCTCTGGTTGGGTATGGAGCTGCCCTCCGAAACACACGCGGCTGTGGAGCACTACACAGCACAGGTGGCGGTTTATAGGGCCGCTAATTGACAGCGTTTCACGTTTATATATTATTGTGAGCTAGCAGCTAATGCTAACCTCGCTAGCCTGGAAACTCACCTTCCGTTAGGGTTACCGGATGGCCGCCGACCACCCGCAGGTGATTTCACCCAAGACGACATTTTGCCTGCCTTTAAACTTCACCGCAGCAAAAGGCAGCTTTAAAAACACCCAGAAAAAGACGCTCTCCTGGTGTTATTCCGCCAATGTTACCAGATACAGCCTGTGGTGATGAACGAGGAGGGGAAGAGCTCTTCTTCTGGCTTTACTGCTCTCACAGTGTGTAGGTGCACCATCGCCCCCTGCTGGACGACCCTCTAATAACATTAATGGTTGCGCCTTTGAAACTCCTAGCAGCTTCTAGCTCTTTGTTTACACATTAAAAGTGATTTGTAAACAAACAGGCAGAAACGAAACTACAAATTAACTAAATGTAGGTGTTAAATTTAAAATTGACAAATAATTAATAACTAAGGATGTAAAAAAATGAAATATAAAGTGATAATAATCGTGAAACACATATATTAGTAAATAAATATATGACATATAACTCCATTAATTAGTTGAATTAAAAATACAGATTTCAGTACAGCATTTACATTTGTACACTGCTGTTTATTGTCATATCAGATTGTTTTTCTTCTTTCTTCTGCTCCTTCAGATTAATAATCTCCCTCCATCTCACTAGCATGCATCTCTGTCACACCAACTCACAGCAAGTCCTCCTTTCTTTGTGGTCTTCCTCCTTTCTTCCTGCCTGTCAGCTCCGTATTCGCCATCCTTTGTAAAATACATGCACTGTCCTCCCACTGCACATGTCCAAACATACTTGAGTCCAAATAACTCAGTTTGAGTATTTTCTCTGATATTCTCCTTTACAATCCTGTCCATTCAGGTCACTCACATCACTCATTTGCCTCCTCTCCTCTTCATTACCTGTTTAGTTTTTCTTTCGCTGACATTTTCTAGCAGTACTCCTTTTCAAAATTATCCATGTAAAAAACAGTGACCACAAACAAACCCTGACCTTGCATATCAGGTTCACTCAAGTTACAGCAGTAAAGTAAAAACTGAGTATCACAAAAAAACAAACAGAAAACCAATACCTGGGTTGGTTTAATTAAGAGGGAAGCTGGAAGCATCTGTGAGGATACCACTTTAGGATTTTTCACTTTAATCAACACTCAGCAATCCAGGTGAATGATCTGCCTGTGGCTTTACAGATAATAGCCTGTCTGATCTTCAGTGAATCATAAGCACACCTGCATGTTCTTTTTATCTTTTAGAGAAAGCTTTGATTGCTTAGAAACAAATACGTTAATGGGGTTGGTTATGCTTCGAAAGATGTGACGACCATACTGTGTACTGTGGGTTGGAGGAGAGGGCCATGCCATCTGTGGTTACAGATAAGGAAGACAACCGAAGATAAAGAGAGAGCAGATTTCTCCTGTTTTGGCTTCCTGTTAAATCCAGAATTCAAAATCCTGCTCCTCACATACAAGGTCTTAAATAATCAGGCCCCATCTTATCTTAATGACCTTGTAGTACCATATCACCCTATTAGAGCACTTCGCTCTCGCTCTGCAGGCCTACTTGTTGTTCCTAGAGTATTTAAAAGTAGAATGGGAGGCAGAGCCTTCAGTTTTCAGGCCCCTCTTCTGTGGAACCAGCTTGCAGTTTGGATTCGGGAGACAGACACTGTAGATGTAGGCTGCCAGGGGATTCCCATGATGCACTGGGTGTTTCTTCTCTCTGCATTGAATCATACTTGTTATTAATCTCTGTCTCTCTTCCACAGCATGTCTTTTATCCTGTCTTCCTTCTCTCAACCCAACCAATCGCAGCAGATTGCCCCGCCCCTCCCTGAGCCAGGTTCTGCTGCAGGTTTCTTCCTGTTAAAAGGGAGTTTTTCCTTCCCACTGTCGCCAAAGTGCTTGCTCATAGGGGGTCATATGATTGTTGGGTTTTTCTCTGTATGTATAATTGTAGGGTCTACCTTACAATAAAAAAACCCCATTGAGGCGACTGTTGGTGTGATTTGGCGCTGTATAAATAAAAGCGAATTGAACTGAACCAGGTTGGATCTCCATATTCTTCTGTTTCCATATCCTGAAACTATTATCTAGGCTGCATCTGACAGTACCGTCCCAGGAGACTCCAAATCAGCTGCACTGAGTTGTGCAGCTGACTTGGGTGTGTATAGTCCCACGTTGCCTGTTTCTGGAAAGGTTAATATAGGTTACGACTGACAATGCAGCCCTCAAGATACCTTGAGACAGCTGCACACGTCAGTACAATGATCACATTATATTCCGTTCATCTCCAAATCTCGATTTGAGGACATATCATCAGTAACTGATGGTTCAGTGAGGTTCAACATTTTTAAAATTACCCTTGGCAATTGTATCAAAGTCCATCAGTCCTTGGCACGTGTCTCTTGGCCAATTTTGTTTTCAAATTTGCTGTTATTCAGCACGGGGAAAAGTCTATCTATGACCTTTTCTAATAACATACATACGTATGTTTTAGTTACCTTAATGAAGATATGTCTTCATGATGGCATGAGAATCAACAATTATTTTAAGTGTGCTATCGTGACTTGACTCAGAGTTCACCCGTGTTTTTCTTTTCCTTTCACTCCTCCTGTTGTTTAAACTGTTTGTCACAGAGCAGAGCCTTCTTAATTTCCACTGCATCTCCAGTTTGAAGCTTTTGTCCTTATTGCCCCCCTCTTTTTCAACCATTTTCTTTTTCAGAAGAACTTCCAGGGTTACCACATGAGCTTTAGTATGAAGCCCTATATTTACTGATGATTTATTAGAAGCTTGTGTTTTTCTTCAAGCTTTTTTCCCCCCTACTTCCTTCCTGTGTTGATCTTAAAACTGCTCATTAAGGGATTTATTATCCTCCTTTATCTCCTAGAAAGAAAGCATCTCTGAGTCCCCGAGCAAGTGTGTTTCAAAACATGAATTCAAATTCATTGTGTTCAACAAAATGTGAAACTCTAGACAAAAAAACAAGGACTCGATAAAAAAAAAGATGTTGAATACTTGGCAGTCGAACGAATGTTGGTTTTGATGAAGGAAACAATACCTGTCAGTCAAGATGGGAGCACACAAAGATGTTTCTGGACAACTATACAGCTAACATGTTGTATTATGTCAAGACTCGGTAAGATTTCACCTTAAGCTATGAATAAAAACATATTTTATCTTGTTTAATATTTTCAATATAATTCTATTTATGTTATTGGATAGTTAGATAACTAACGCTATCCAAACTTTGAGGATTGATTCAAGGATTTTTATTGTCATTCCAACACCTGTACTGATCAACAACAATGTGAACACAAGAGGAATATATGCAGAACCAAGGAACTGAACATGTTTACAACATGTGCAGCAAATAGCACAAAGACAGGCGATTGCTCATATCTGTTGCTTTTGGTTGGGAGTAGCAGATGGTAGAAAGCACCACCAAAGTTCAACCGTGTTAACTGTCTCTTAGTCTGGGAACTCTACCCTTGATGCTCCTGCCTGAGGGGAGGGGGACAATAATAGTGTGTGTCCTGGGTGACTATAGGCTCTTTCAAGATACAGCAGGTCCTTTTCCTGCATCTGCTGATGTAGATGTCCGTGGTGGTGGTGAAGCTGCTGGCAACAATCCTCTGTGCAGCTTTCATCACCCTCAGTAGAGTCTTCTTCCCTGTCACAGAGCAGCCGCCACACCACACAGTGATGCACGAACCACACATCTGCAGAAGGAAGGAAGGAAGTGTTTTGGCTCCAGGTAAAATCCTTGCTGGAGACCATTTTCACACCTGCTTCCCCACTTTCTGTGCCACCTGAAATCTATATCTCATTTATTTTCTTGACATTGACGCTGACACCAAACTGCCTTTCCACCTGCTTGTAGTCAGACCAACCTTGTAGGTATCTGGCCAACCCTGCAGGTGGGATCTTTTTTTGTTTAGCCGTACCATCCTTTTTTATTTACAAACTAATGAAACCCAAATCGTCCCTGAATTTACAACCCCAGTGACATCATTTTCATCATTACAAAAGAAACAGAAAGCACAGGCTGCAGAGCACCAGCCTGCTCACCTTCACGTGTGAAATTTGCGCAGGTCCCTTTAAAATGTATTCCTTCCTAGTTTAGGGGGGGGGGAAATCTGCACAGCAAACCTTTTTATTTAGATATTTTTAATATCGCCAGTTTCATTGTTTGTCGTATATAATTTCTTCTCTTTTATCGTTTTAAATGAATAAAATACTGACTGAATATGTGGCGGTTTCAGGTGTGTGTCGCGCGAATAAGTTCACGCACTCGTCTCTCTCGAACCGTGAGCGCGCCGCGGCGGTGACAGTCGCCATTTTATTTTGAAAATCAAACTGAATTGAAGGCACGGCAACCCTTCCATTTCGTCAAGTTTGTTCCGAGAAACAAAAAGAGATGAGGATCTGAATTACTTTATTGAGAGCACGGTGAGGCTTGTGATGTATTTAACAAATGATCGTGGATTGCTTTAGGTTGAGAAATTGGCACAAAAGCAGCGATATTAATACGGAGAATAGCCGTTAGCTCCCGGAGCGGGGGAGGTCTACTTGCTGAGAAACAGCTGTCATATTGGTGAACGCAAAAAAGTAAAAATTCCATAATTTAGCAAAGTTTTTCGTGTAGCGAAGGTACCGCTGTATACGTGTATTTGTTCAGGCAACACGTGAGATTTACGTTATGTCCGAAGACAGCAGTTTTAAGTAAAGTGTTAGCGATTCCATAAACTAGTCGGAGCCCGAAGAGAGAGCGAGGCTAGCGTTAAAAAGGTTAGTGCTAACGTTAGCTGACATGATCGCGCAAAACCCGTCCGAGTATTGCGCTCGCGGCCTTCAGGCTTCCGGCCAAATGTGGCGTTCCAAACCTTAGTAGTTGCTTACATAAACAACTTGTATCTGAATGTGTAAAAGGAATGCCATTTTATTCGATTCTGCTGTATTACAATAACCAACATGAAACGGGACTCACGTTGCCGTTAGCTTCACATTGCTAATGAGATAGCATTAGCCTGTACTCTCGCACCCGAGGCTGGTAATGGGTTAAAGTTGGTATTTAATCAGCGACGAATGGTATCGATCCGATTTAAATTCCCGTTTAGACTTGGCTGAGTAAACAATAATACATCTCATGTTTTCTGTTAATACAAAGCTAATATTCGGTGAACATAAGGGCTAACTGCTCCGTAGCAAGTGTTTATCAGCGTCATGGTGATAGTTAGCTCGAGTATTTGGCATGTTTCACTACTTGCTACATGAACCGAGTCCCTGAATCTTGACATTTTTTAAACGCATATTAAGACGTTTGGGTAAATTATGAATCTGTTAACGCTCATAAAAATGTCTCATGCTTGCGCATAGGTACTCTCCAAGATTTGGTAAGTTACGTTAGCCTGCTCTTTGTTTCAGTGTGTGATTTCCACACTTGTCCTTTTCTCATTGTAAACTCAGGGCTGGCTGCTTTTAACGCCACGTACTTTTTTGGGGGGCATTTCATTAAGTGACCAAACCGCAGTGACTCTGTTCCAAACATTACGGTGTTTTTAAGGCCTAGTGTAGTTTATGCAACCCTATACAATCTTAGTGCATATGTTGTATCAAACTGTGTGGCAGTAACTTCTTTCACTGTTGTTTCTGAATTTATTAGCAGATAAGTAGCCATGCAGCTATTCACTGCATTGTTGGGTCTGTCATTCAAGTAGGCCTCATTAGTGGCACCTAGGCTGCACATAAAGTTTAGTGCAGCTCAAAAGTAAGTTTCTCTCTTATATTTCAAAGTGATTTTTGTGTTTGTTTTTCTTGTTTCAGATGCTGAACTTGATTTTAAACTGAAAGACTCTACCTACTTAGCACCGGGAGCCACCCATCCACCATTACCTTGGAAGTCAACATTATTCACACCTTTTGGGGGGGGGGAGCAGAAGTAACTTATCACTGAAGTGACTAAAGGGGAATAATGGTGATTTTGCGCCGTGCTCGGCCGCCTGCTTCCGCCCCAACCAGCAATGAATCTTGACTCGCTCTCGCTGGCTTTGTCTCAAATCAGCTATCTGGTGGACAATTTAACAAAGAAAAACTACCGAGCCAGCCAGCAGGAAATACAGCATGTGAGTGGTAGCGAAAAGTCTTTACCGTTATTTATTTAATTTTAAATTTGCAAACAGATATCTTGGAATACTTAAACATCACAAGATATTCTATTCACTTAAAGTTGTAGCTGTTTAAAACCTTAATTAAACCAAAAATTGCATTTTTCTTCTGTTTTAGAGAGGTGTGTGTGTGTGTGTGTGTGTGTGTGTGTGAATTTTATAATGCTAATACGCTAAGACTGCCCAATGTTGATCAGGGTCTGCGTATCAGAGAAGTTTAAGTTGGCTCACTTTCAAGATACTATTGGATCAGCTGGGCAGTGCTCTTTTTCCCTCAGTGAAAGGAGGAGCAAAGAGGACACGGTCTTGCTGTTTTGATGTTTCACTTGTGGCCACATTGTTATGAAAACTTGAACTTTATATGGCTTAGTGTGTCTGTGGTGGTCTGTGTGACATGTTCTGACATTTTGGTGTGTTTCATGTGCTCTCCCAGATTGTAAATCGTCACGGTCCTGAGGCAGACAGGCATCTACTACGCTGTCTCTTCTCCCATGTGGATTTCAGTGGCGATGGTAAAAGCAGTGGCAAGGACTTTCACCAGGTAACTTTAAATTTGAGACGTTTGAATTCTGGATTTTCATATGTGCTGTTGTCATATAAGGCTGCAGCTAAATTTTGCCAGAGGAGCAAAACAAAACTCTTGAGTGGGTTTTGACAGGTTTTCGTCTTACTAGAAGGGATGTGCGCAGAGCCATTAGGTGGAAAACACACTTGGCTTTAACATGGTGGCCCAGTGTGCGTGTTTGTTCTTCAGTTTGCTCAACCATTGCTTATCTCAACTTCTTCGTACTTGGAAAAGATTTTAATGGGGGATCTAAGGAGGTGCGGTGTGGCATTTTAATTAAATGTTTTTAAATTTGTTTGTTGTTACCCTTTGATATGTTTTCACTGACATCCTCCAAGGTGGCTGTTTGTTCACAGCATACACACACTTTGTTTAGGAAGAATACCTCAGTTTCTGCAAGGTTTTTTTTTTTTTTTTTTTTTAAGGCCTGATCCTGAAAAATTGCTGGATCCATAAAGACTGGAGAGTGCCATGCACTCAGTCTACATGGAGCATGTAGATAAGAAATTGGCTGCCAAATGGCAGCATGGTGTTTTTAAAATTTAAATGTTTACACAGGATATATTTATTGCTTTCTTTGAATTTGGCATTTTTATTTGACATTTATTACTGCTAGAATGACAGAAACAAGGACCAATAACAAAGTAACAGCGCCTCTTTTCTTTTAAATTTCAGTGGGGATGTTGTTTCCAAGAAAAATGTCCCATTCCTTTCATAGTATTTTGAGCATGACTCACTCAAGCACTACAGAAAAGCCATAACCACCCTGAACTCACACATGCACTGACAACACACTTCACCCCCCAATCCAACGACTTCAAACAGACTACCATCACTACTATGCGTTACTTTATTTACAGTGTGGCTTATTGCACGTAAATTTAGAACACTATTTATTTTATTGCAGATTTGTATTTTTTTACTTTTTATATTTTTTTCTGACTACTGTTCATGTGTATATAGTGCTGCAGAACTGTGCACCTCACACCCCTTTCTTTTCCCACATGTTTGCATTGGGTAGGAGATGCTCTGTATCACATTGTACGTGAGAATCGTGACAGTAAAAGGCATTCTATTCTATACAGCTGTGAACACATGTGGCATCAGTGAACTCTGTGAGAGTTGAGATATTAGACCTCAGGGATGGAGATGGGGCTGATACTAATTGTCTGTGCTTGCTCCTTAGACTGCCTTTGCAACATTGGGGGTCTTTTGTTTTGCTGTAGTGATAATAACTGTAAATATACAACCGCTGGCTGCAATTTCTCCATTTTGAACACCAGTTAATTAGAGCTGGGCGATAGAACGATAACGATATGTATCGCGATATAACTTTTACTCGATAGAGAAATTAAACTATCGCGATAGACCTCGCCGCTCTTGTCCTCAAAAAAAAAAAAAAAAAAAGGTCAGCCAATCCAAATTAAGTAGCGCAGAGCCGAACCAATCACAGCCGCAGCGTCACGTCGCGTGACTTGTTACGTACAGCACAAGTGCCAAGCCGCACGTGTGTTTGTTTGGGAAGCAGCCAGCGGGTAATGGAGGAAATGAGTGTGCCGACTAGAAAAATCAACCGAGCGTGACCGAAGAGAAAACAGATGATGGTTCCAACGCCGGAGAGATTGTCGAACGGAAGAGCCATAGAAGTTCCGTAGTGTGAAGGTATTTCGGCTATTTCAAGTCTGACAAAAAACAGAGTAGCGTGCACTGTAAATGTGCCGAAAGCAAGTCTGGAAATACAATAAACTGGTGCATGCGTCACACTGTGCGCCACGTTATTGTTTCGGTGAAATGAATTTCTACAATACTGTTAATTCTACTCTCTGCAGTGTTTAAATGCTTACATATACACACAGTTACTGTCCCTCCACACATACGACTCGGTTCTGCTTCTATGCCCCAGCTTTGTTTACTTTTTCCCACCGAGGCTTCTAGACTTCTGATTGGCCAACATTTCTGCACGGTTAGGAATCTAGCGCCACCTGCTGCTTTGGCATGTTCATAGCAGCGTTTTCCTTCATTTCTGCCTTTATGTGTGGACGGGATTATTTTTAAAACGAAAACGGAAAATCTCCGTTTTCAAAAATACCCGTGTACGTGTGGACGTAGCCTCAGTCTCTGACTGGAAGCGCTAATTCGTCATTCGGCTTTTGTCAGACTAAAGTAACTGTTAAAACTGTTTGAAAAGCTCAGCTATACAACAAGGAGAGATTGAGAATTTCCTTTTAGTTCTCAGTTTATTTGATATTGACAAAAGTTAGTCAGTTTTGTCTGTTCTTCTGTAAAACAAACTAAGATTTATTTTTAGAATTAATATTTTGTTTCTAAGTGGAATTGACAGTTTAGTCTGTTTCGTTTGTTCTATTTTGAAACTTAAACGCTTTAGCGGCTGCCTTTTGTGTAGTTTGCAATATTTGCCTTTATTTATCTGAAAAAGTCTCATGTTCCTTAAGTACATCTACCCTGTTGAACTTATTATGGGAAATAAATATTTAAATAAAAACAAGCTGCTGATTATTTCACATTTTACTTGTGAGCAACGGCACATTTAAATCTTACAAATATAGTTATTTGGCTTATATCGTGATAGATATCGTTATCGCCTGAAATGAAAAAAACATATCGTGATATGAAAAAATCTTATATTGCCCAGCTCTAGGATCAACATTGCAAGTGACCAATCAGAATGTTGTGACGTCATACTTTTGCGACTTCGGGAAAAACCGGCGTAAAATTAAAAAAAACTGTACTTAAGCTGCGAGAAACCGCCTCTGTCCGCCGATCAACGGACCCTAACCCTTTAATAAACAGTAAGCAGAATTGATATTGTCCTTGCAACATTGGAATTTCATAAATGCACGAATGGCTTGGCGCGCAAAAGAATAACGTCACAACAATGTGATTGGTCACTTGCAATGTTGAACCTGGAACAACATTTTCATGATGGTCTGGGAACAACACCAACACGAGGATATCAGATCATCCAACATCAAACAGACACGTAAGCTTTTAGCAGTGGATGACCAGAAACTGTTCTCGCTCCAAACAACTTCAGAAAATAATCAGTATTTTAAAGTTGCCTGAAACTTTCCTTTAACTTATTATTGGTTGTGTTTACAACAGTAATTTGGCAGAAATAAAGAGAAAAATTTATCCTGCTCGAATTTCAACTAGACTCTATTTGGAAAGAATAAAAATGTTGTAAACAAAACATTAGGGTTAGGGGGTTGCAATATGGAAACTAAAATGTAAAATGGTTTCACTTGGTAAGATCCGTTTTAACCTCTGGTTTAGTTTCACATCTCTTCTTGAGAGTCGGACTGCTGTTGCTTCTTGGAGCCCCAGTAATACGTAGAAGGCTGATGTAATCAATTCCTGTTTAGTATCATATTTATTTTTCTTCTTCTTTTGTGAACTTAGCGTTTGCTATTAAATCTGTCATTTTCTGAAAGCTGTTGGCCATGAAAACATGAAAATACATCTTCCTTTGAAATTACCTTTAAACTGTTGGAGCAACTATTGTAATAAAATCAGCTTCCAGCAGCAAAGTGTGAGTCCACTGTGGGTGGCTGTCCAAGAGTACAAGTACCTTCTTTTCACTTTGACAGTAACTTATTAACTGAGCTCTGATGTTGTAAGCTGTAAGACACAAGCATCTGTCATCAACTCCTTCACACTTTATGTTTAATGACAATCTTATACATTTCATATTTGGTAATAGTGGAGTTGGGCAAACAAAACTTGCAGAAGAAAGATGAATCCTTGCTTAGGACACTGCTATTATAATCAGAAAATTAGCTTAAACCCCTGAAATGCACGTTGTTTGTGTCTTTGACGTTATTAAAAAACAGAATACACTTTCTCCGAGATGCAGTTTGGTGTGTTGACAGCTCACCGCTGTCTCTGTGCAGCTGTGTTTGTGCCCCTGTAAGTGGGGAAACCTATACTTCATAAGTCACTGGTAACTCTGTTAGGAAAGTTACATTAATTAAAATGGCTTAGTCTGGTTATTGTTTTTATGAGTTTTCTGATTTGGTTCTTCACCCTAAACTTTTATTTTTTTCCTCCAACCTGTCAAAGACACAGTTTCTGATCCAGGAGTGTGTGTCGCTGATATCAAAACCAAATTTTATCTCTACTCTGTGCTACGCCATCGACAATCCCCTGCACTACCAGAAGGTAAGGAAAGATGCTGAAATGTCAACGTATCAGTAAGATAAGCTCTTGATCTATTAAACCACTTTTTTACATGTTGGGCTTTAACCCTTTAAGACCGGTCGGAGTGGGCACGCTCCATTTTGTGTAACTATTTTTAAATTCATGTAGCTCTGCAACCACGTAAGCTAGCGCAATCATTTTTTTTTTGCATATGAAACTGGAGGAGTTGTACTTACATCTTATGCCATCAGCTTGTCCTTGGTCAGTTTCCTTCCACAAAAGCTTTGCAAACTGTAAAAAGCACTTAGCAAATAATATAATAATAATGGATTGGATTTATATATCGCTTTTCAAGGCACCCAAAGCGCTTTACAATGCCACTATTCATTCACTCTCGCATTCACACACTGGTGGAAGCTACAGTTGTAGCAGCTTTGCCGTGACCAGCTGTTCATAACACTTCCTACGTTGGAATATACGTCAGCGCGAACTATCGCATGTCCGCCATTACCTGCCCGAAACTGGAAGTGCTGTCATTTTTTGCAGAAAACAGTTTTTGTTTTTTACCTTCAGGGTCTTATAAGCCTATACTGGTGTTTTTAAAAGTCCTGTTTGACTTTATGCTTTTCTGTATTGTTTCTTGGAACCGCTGGAAATAGTTTTTGATGCACATGCTGTTTGTTTGTGTGTTTGGTGGTTGTTTTTTTTTTGTTTTTTGCAAATTTGCATTACGATATTTATTTTGGTTTTTCCTGCAGTCCATAAAAAAATGGTGCATCTCAAAAATAGAACTATGAAGCACAAATTTCCTCTGGAAACTATTTTGTGCAACTTTTTTGTATTTACAGTTTTGGGGGATAAAGTTCTTAAATTTCTCTAACTAAAAATATATGTAAAATTTTTTTTTTCATTTTTTTGTAGTTTATTGCACTTTTTTGCAATTTATGTAGTTCCTATGGATTTAATGCAGACATATTATTAAACTTTGGGCTATAACGGTTGTATTGATGCGTAGCAACTTGAAGTGCTCCCAAAATTGGCAGTACAGCATGAAAAATATAAAGATAAGCTCTGGCGAACTTGGTTCTATGGTCTTAAAGGGTTAAGTAGCTGAGAGACAAACTCGAGACACCCATGTTTGTACCGACATGTTAAATGTGTTTACGAATACTAACAATGAATTGTATTTCAATCTTCAGGTGAAACACAAGATAACAACCGGTTTTCATTGTTGATTTAAATTGTCTTTCAGAGTTTAAAGCCATCTGCTCACTTATTCACTCAATTGAGCAAAGTTCTTAAGCTCAGCAAAGTCCAAGAGGTAAGCCCGCTCTATCAACTTTACTTCTTTCTTTATTTTAAACCATTGGCCCATCAGCGAGCCCATTTTATAAGCGCTCTTTAAATGACTAACTCCGTGACAGTTTTTCCCTTAAACAAAATTCAAACTGTTTTGGAAAGAAGAGAAGACGAGCTTCAAAGCTTTCACATATGCTGATGTCTGAACAGACAGAAGTCAACTTTGTATTGATTTACTTTACTGTAGCTCCCACCATTCTGGGCTAAACAGAAAATTTAAGTAGTTCCTGAAAGATGAGAATTTATTTTGTAACTTTTCAGCGAAAAATGACAAATTAAGGGCAAGTGGCCTCGATGACACTAGGTGGTAAAGGATCAAGTGGAAACAATGTAAATGCAATATAGTAGCTTTGGCACTTGTATGAACATAAAGTTAAATTTTGATATAAAGATTCTCTGTATGAAATCAAGGAAACATTAGGCTCTCCTTTTAAGTGTTTTGTTTTTTACCCCTCAGGTTATATTTGGCCTTGCTCTGCTCAACTCCAGCAACACAGACCTTCGTGGCTTTGGTAAGTTTTTCTAGCACACCTTCATTTATTTAAACCCAGTGAATAAACAGTGTTTTTCTAGCAGTATTTGTCAGTAAAGTGAACAAACTGTTATATTTCCAACAAATCTTGTATTTCTAAAGATGAACTAATACATTTCATGCTTGTTCTTCCTGAATTGTCTTAAAATCTTGGCTGAAATGAGCCTGGTAGTCTGCTGCTGGTATGCAGTTTGCATTCTTTATGCCAGCTAGGGCTGCACGATTTTGCATAAAATGAGAATCACGATTTTTTTTTGCTTAGAATAGCTGGGTTTCATTTGACGTAGACGTGACGTCGACGTAAAGCGCGAAATTTGACTGGAGGGCGGAAGTGAAAAAGATCAGCGCAAAATCACAGACAGACAGTACGCAAAATGCCTTTGTCCTGTTGTGTTTACGGATGCTCCAGTAGGTCGACCCGAGAAACTGATAAACGGTATTTTAGGGTACCAAAAATAGCCCAACGAAGAGGAGAAAAATGGAAAATTCTAACCGAAAAACGTAGGAAAAAATGTTTAATTACGTTTACAGTCGGGAGGAGCAGAGTCTGCCAATGCCCGTGTCTGCAGCGACCACTTCGTCAGAGGTAATGTTATGTTTGCAAACGAACTT
Source organism: Haplochromis burtoni (assembly GCF_018398535.1). Taxonomy (NCBI): domain Eukaryota; kingdom Metazoa; phylum Chordata; class Actinopteri; order Cichliformes; family Cichlidae; genus Haplochromis; species Haplochromis burtoni. The sequence continues at coordinate 254,727 of NW_024582794.1, forward strand.
ATTAGCATTAGGTTGTCGTTAAATTCTCGTTTACTTAGTGCTTTTAAGTTAGTAGTCTAATATTGACTTGATTGGGACTATAGGCTGCCCAAGTGCTTTGGATGACGAAGAGTCGGAGGACTGGGCTCCGACGGTCAATCTCGGCTACGAACGAAAACCCAGATCGGAATCAGTTCTCAAACGAGAGAAAAGAATGAAGCTTAAGGCAGAACAGCATCGATGTGCAGAGGCGATTTTGGATATGCAACAGACGGCTGAGAGCCCGGATTTGAGCCTAGTGACAGTGGAGAAAAGCCGCTACCGCTAACTGTTAGCGTGTTTAAGATAAAGCAATATAAGAACAAACACTCACCCTTGCAAACACCAAACTGTATCCATCACGGAGACGTTTTGTTCCAAGGTTATGGACCCACTCGCTGACAAAAAAATTGTACGCCTCCAGACTCTTGAAAGCTTTCATTTGCTGCCTAGTGTAGTAAGAAGTCTGGAGGACCAAGTAGTTGGTGATATCCACAGCCTCGATAGTAGGCAAATCCTTTACTTCTGTGGTGTATTCGGACATTTTCAAAGAATACGGATCACGTCCGATATATTTTTTAACTATCTGTTTATATCTCTCCCGAGAAACGGGGTCTAAAGTTGCACAATAGCTGCTCTCCTGACTCTCCACAGTGTCCTCCATGTTTACTTCCGCCCTCCACTCAAAAATCGCGCTGCCTCCGCACGTCATCAGAACCACGTGACTCGCAACCCAAGTATTGAGCACGATTCCCACGATCTAGTTCTTTTCCAGTTAAATTTTGTTACACTTATTAACTGCAATCAACTTCGTAGTTGAAACTGAACATAAAAACATCAAATAAACAAAAACAACAATGTATAACGTTTTGTGTTGCCACGTGCGAAAAATGTTGTATCGTGAAAATTACCGGTCTGCCACCGTTGCTCGACTAGACGAATGATATAAGGAGGCAGGTAGTGCAACAATAGAAAAATAGTGTGCGGCGGACGATAGCTCTCGTGTAGGCGTTTTGCGAAGGGTTGATCGGGTCCTCCCTAAATCCTCGTTTTGCAATCAGCCACAATTTGCTCAGGAACCACATAAAAGCTAAAAACAAACAATTAACATGTTATACTTATCTAAGTATTAGTAATATATTTTATGAGTAGCGCAACAACGAAATACAATTTGAGTAGTTCTCACACGGCGCTAGTGACCTAGCCCCCGGCTAGCTATCGAGCTAGTGGGTAACAGACGTCTCCGAAAACGTCGGAGTGCTTTTGAAAATATGTGGTGTCCTGATAAACTGAGCCGATATTTGAGGTTTACACAGCTACATTCTCACCTGAAAATATGTTAAACGTTTATTTTGTGACCCAGAAAGAATAATAAGAGTAATATTAAAACTAACTAGCTGCGCTATGAATTCTGGGACACAGCTTCTTCTTCTTCGGAGTTTAACGGCAGCTGGCATCCTTGTACATGCAGTGCTGCCATCTTCTGTTTCAGTCCGTTATTACACTCTTAAATCCTGCTATTATTCCTGCGTCTTTTGTGATCTTACAAAGCTTCAAACGACGCGTCGACTATTAAATCAGTCATCGACGATTTTAATAGTCGAGGTAATCGTGACTAGTCGACTAATCGTGGCAGCCCTACCTGTCACACACACGCTTACCAATGCAGAGAAATCCTGAAATCAATGCTTGACTTTGTTTCAAGGTTTCAGTTCATCTCTTTTGCACACAAACACGCTTCTTGCGGAGATGCATTAAGGAGCATTGTGTGCTTTGATTGTAGTCATTTCTGGAAGGCATGGCGTACTGTCCCTATCATTCTTCTGAACATTTAATCACTTAAATGTTTCACATTAGCTGCACCTAATGTTTTTTTTAAATTTTATTTTAAAACATAGTACACAGGAAAGCACATGATGATAAACTGTTTTTGTCTCTCAGCTGCTCAGTTCATCAAGCAGAAACTTCCAGACCTCCTGCGGTCATACGTTGACGCAGATCTTGGAGGAAACCAAGAAGGTGGCTTCCAAGACATTGCCATAGAGGTGCTGCACCTACTGCTCTCCCATCTACTGTTTGGACAGAAGGGAGCCAGTGGGGTAGGGCAAGAGCAGATTGACGCCTTCCTCAAAACACTTTGCCGAGGTATGGAGGATCAGTTGGGGGGGCTGATTGTAAATCTTAAATATGCACGCAGACTGACTCGATATGGTGAAACGTCCAGTTTTGTTTTCCCAATCTGACTCTGCCACGCTTTGTGTGTTGCTGTCAGATTTCCCCCAGGAGCGCTGTCCTGTGGTGCTCGCACCACTGCTGTACCCTGAAAAACGGGACATTCTCATGGACAGGATCCTACCTGACTCGGGGGAGTTAGCTAAGACCAGGATGGAGAGTTCTCTTGCAGAATTCATTCAAGAAGTTGGCTATGGTTTCTGTGCTAGGTGAGTGTGGCTTGTTTGAAACTGTGTGAACAAAGTGATTTAAAAGAAATAAACCTGTGACTACAGTTATTTGTCTTGTATCTAAATTCTAAGTAATCATTTGAACGACCGTGTGTTGGCACCAAGAAGCTCTTGCGTGTTTGGTAAATTGTGTTAAATAAATATGAAAGAAAACTGGCAGTCTTTTTATTGTTTGAACACGCTTTATCACAAACCTCAAAGTGAGTTATTACTTAATCCTGTCCTAATATAAGTTCTGGTCTGAAATTACATGCGAGTGCTCAGTAATGACGGATTGTAGGCAACATTGACCTTTCCTTTCCTCTCTTCAGTCTGGACGAGTGCAGAAACATAATCGTCCAATATGGGGTGAGAGAGGTGACGGCCAGCCAGGTAGCCAGAGTCCTGGGCATGATGGCTCGTACCCACTCTGGTCTAACTGACGGCATCCCACTACAGGTGAGACTCCTTATTTGACGGAGGGGACAGGAAAGTGTAAGAACGCTGTTTGGTTTGCTTGATAGTTAGTTTCTCTTCACACAGACTTGCCATGAACTACTGTAAGTGCAAATATGAAGATTCAAACTGCTGCTGTTTTTGCTGAGTGCAGGAGACAGTCTAGCAGTTCACACTGTTTTATTATCAACCAGTTAAAGATTTGGCTAGCACAGCTGTGGACTTCTCAATGTCAGGCAGCTTCTCCGTGTGCACATGTTTTATTTTCATGCTGAAGTCGGCCTTAACTGACAGAATGAAGTCGAATAGAGTACCCTGTTATCATACAAGGCCGAGCAGCCCTTCTGTCTGATGCTGTGTTCTGTAAGCATGTAGCAGTAGAGCAGGGCGATATGGCCAAAAATATTTATCACGATATATATTTGAAAATTTGCGATAACGATATAACTGACGATATAATTGATGCGAGACAAAATACAACTCCACAACATTACTAGCGCAAAAAGACAACCTTCCATTTATTTTCACTTAAACAAGAAGCTGGTTTTTATGTACATTAAAGCTTTATAAAAATGTAACAGTGCAAATGCAAATTCCTTGCTGAAAGTTTAACCAAAAGGCATTTCCAGTAGAAATGGGCTGACATATCCTGAGCATAACCATGTATAATATCCACTGAAGTTAAAAAGAGGTGCTTTGCAACATTAAACTGCAGTGTGCAGTACGTATTTTTCGGACCATAAGGTGCACGGGATTATAAGGCACATTAAGCGAAACAAAGCAGTCAGATAAATCAAACTTTATTAAACTCATTCTTCTTGCTTCCTCCACTTCTGTACCATTGATTCATTAATGTTGAATTCTCTGGCAGCTGCTCTATTCCCATGTTGTTGCAGTATATTAATGACTAACCTCGTATTGTGGATGGATTATCTCAGTTGTTCTCCTGACTGAAGTTTGGTCCGTTTACAGCATCCTGCCATGCGATTGCATTTGTCTCTAACTATCAGGAACCTTAACGTTAACTTTTATAAGTGGAAAAGTGTTAGTGTTCGTCCTCCAGCTTCACTGTTTATGTTATGCTAACATAGCTGTGTCGCTAGCGATCACGTAGCACATCATTATATACCAGCTAGCCCAACTTCAGTAACCCTACAAACGTCACTGCTGTTTAGTTTCCTGTCTTCATTTATGTTGGAAGTGATAGCAGAGCTGTACGTTTGATTTTTTTCAGAAATCTCTCAGTCAGAACATGCTATATCATGCTTAGGTAACTAGCGAAACTAGCGAGCTAACTTCCGCTAGCTTCCTGCTAACTTCTAACTCCGTTAAATGTAATAAATTTTGTTTTCATGGATGCCTGGAAGTTAAACTTCATAGTTACACCTGGTAAAGCAGCAATGCTGATCGTTTTATTAAAGATGAAAGAATTTAGACAGTTTTTAACTCTCAGTGATGCTGCAGTGTTGTTTGACCTGAAGCATACGGAGTTTAGGACCCAGATTACTCCCAGATTTAAGGCATCTTAGTCCAACGGCCGCTTGCATGTTCTGCAAAAAAATGTGCTTTGTCGTGTATCTGACGGACAAACACCAAACCAGTTCCACATCACTGAAGTTGCACCATTTTTACAAACCAATTCTGGTTCATCTGTTTCACTCAACAATCGGCCATGTGCGTATGAAAACAAAGGCACTGCGCATGCGCGTTTTACTCATATTCTATCGCGATATTTCATTTTCCTATCGTTGCCTAACATTATACCGGTATTACCGTGAACGGTATAATATGGCCCAGCCCTATGTAGCAGTTCACCTTCGACACTCGGCTCTTTCTGTCCCTCTTAGTTAAGCCTTCACGCCGTGGGCTTAATGTTAAAAAGAAACCTTATCAAAATCCAGGCGTACCTGCTTTGCTCTTCTCTTGCTTTTAAATGTGAGTGCACTCTGTCCCATGGTACTGGACAAAGGTGGAGACGGTGGCTCAAACACAGATTTTGATGGATGATTGATGGCTTTCCTCTTTCTGCAGTCTATCTCTGCTCCAGGAAGCGGTATCTGGAGCGATGGGAAAGATAAGAACGATGGTTCGCAGACACATACGTGGAACGTTGAGGTCCTCATCGACATTGTCAAAGAAGTGGTAAGTGAACTGTCAGTTCATCTGAAAACCAGAAATTTTCCAGGAAACGCTGAGATGGAAAACTTAACAAAAATAAAAAATCCTTTTTAATGACTGAATTTTCACTGCTTATTTTATTTTATTTTTTTTAACCTATACCCTAGAATCCCAATCTCAACTTCAAAGAGGTGACATATGAGCTGGACCACCCGGGCTTTATAATCCGAGACAGCAAAGGCCTGCAGGTAGTGGTGTATGGGATCCAGAGAGGGCTGGGCATTGAAAGTTTTCCTGTGGATCTCATCTATCGGCCTTGGAAACATGCTGAGGGACAGGTAACTTATGTGCATCGAGAGGGTAAAAATTCAGGTGTTTGGGGAAAATTATGAGAGCAATCTTTGTCAAGTTGGAATAGATTTGTGTAGTTTAATGCATCTTTTCTGTATTTTTTCCAGTTGTCATTCATTCAACACTCCCTGATGAACCCAGACGTGTTTTGCTTTGCTGACTACCCTTGTCACACTGTGGCCATTGACATCCTCAAGGCCCCACCAGAGGATGACAATAGAGAGATTGCCACATGGTATGGAAATTGAATATCACCTTGCCTCTGCAGAACGGTGTGCCGTTGCGGATTTTTCTTACTGTGGCTTCAGATTTTGCTTTAAAGCAGTAAAAATGTAATTGAGGTGTCCTTGATGGGCTCTTAAACTGGAGGCAAAGTTGGACCTCTGTGTGTACTGAAGTGTTCACGTTAAAAATGAATAAATAAAAAAATCCATCACTTCAAATCAAGTTTACCACGACACTTTAAAACTCTGCCAAAGCGCTCATCTTTTTGTAATTCTTCACAGGAAAAGTCTGGATCTGGTGGAGAGTCTGCTTCGACTGTCTGAGGTGGGCCAGTATGAGCAGGTGAAGCAGCTGTTCAGCTTCCCGATCAAGCACTGCCCCGACATGTTGGTGCTGGCGTTACTGCAGATTACCACCTCGTGGCACACACTGCGCCACGAGCTCATCTCCACCCTGATGCCCATCTTTTTGGGAAATCACCCCAACTCCGCCATTATCCTGCACTATGCCTGGCATGGACAGGTTGGTGTTTATTATTAGATCTGTGTTGCTGGGTAACATGTTGTTTGGCAAGTCATGTCTTCAGTTAAGTGTTTCTCAAGTTTTCTACTAGTTTGGTGCGTCGTTCAAAAACAAAAACTAAAAAAATCCTGCTTGCATACAAAACTGTCTGTCTGTCTTGCAGGGACAGTCTCCTTCCATACGTCAGCTAATTATGCATTCGATGGCTGAATGGTACATGAGAGGGGAGCAGTATGACCAAGCAAAGTTGTCTCGCATCCTGGATGTGGCCCAAGACTTAAAGGTTGGTTAGAATACTGCGTTCTCCTTGACCATTAAAGTTTTTGTACTCTTGTAACATTTCATCTGAATTTAAGGTAGAGGGTAAAGGGTACACGCTGTATAGCATGTCGGTTCTCTCCTTAGAAACTTTTTTTGATTTAATATTTAAAAACATTGTATTTGCTGCAATAACAGACCTCTGTATATAATCTGATTATTGGATTTAAAGAGTCCGTGTCTATAGTTGTAAAGGTGGATTATTAAATGTTTCATGTAATAAATGGAGACAAATTAAGTGAACCCAATGTGAACATGAATGTGTTTTTCCTCTCTACAGTCTCTATCAATGCTGCTGAATGGTACTCCGTTTGCCTTTGTTATTGATCTCGCTGCACTTGCCTCGCGTCGTGAATACCTCAAACTCGATAAATGGCTTACTGACAAAATTAGAGAGCACGGGGTAGGTCTTTAAACTAATGATTGCTAATCGATATGTCTTTTTAGATGGGTTTCCTGTTTATGCTAGTGTAACATTAAACGTATTTCATGAAAAGTCTGGTTTTGTATTAATTATATTTCTTGTTCTTGTGACAGGAACCTTTCATCCAAGCTTGTGTGACGTTCTTGAAGAGGCGCTGTCCATCCATTATGGGGGGTTTGGCTCCTGATAAGGACCAGCCCAAAAGTGCCCAGTTGCCTCCAGAGACTCTAGCCACCATGCTGGCCTGCTTGCAGTCATGTGCTGGGTGAGGAACTTTAAAGCCTGGTGTTTATCCCCTATTCGGATCGACTGCTTTTTCCATTGCAATTGCGCACCACCTTTTGTGCGTGGTCATCATCATAGCAACACGAGCGAGCGTCCTGTGATGCAATTGGTATGCGACACACTACAACAAAGGTACAAGCAGAGGTGATCGTACTCGGGCCGCGGCTTTTTCTTCTTAGTTGTAGCCATTTCCCTCGATGCCAGGTTATGAAAATGGCGGTTGTGATTTTCGTGAACGTGCTGCTTTCACGACTCTTCTCTCAATCAGTAGCATGCACTCTGGTGACATTGCATTTCAGTACCTGCTCGGATCACTTGAACGTCGGCCGAGCGGGTGCTATTTTAGCACCAGAGACTGTGACTTAGTGGAAAACTGTGGCGAGTTGATCCAAGTAGGTGCTAAAGGAAAAGGGGCTTTTGTTTGATGCTCTTGGACTTTTGGAGTTTCAAGTGGAGCCCAACGCTGGTTCGATGCAGTGTAACATCTGTCTTACATGCATGTTGTTTTTGTTTTAAATCCTTAGCAGTGTATCCCAGGAGTTGTCGGAGACTATCCTGACGATGGTGGCTAATTGCAGCAATGTAATGAATAAAGCCCGACAGCCACCACCAGGTGTAATGCCAAAGGGACGTGCCCCGAGCACCAGCACCCTAGATGCCATCTCACCTGTACAGGTATCTTGCATATCACGTCTTTTGAAATACATTTTCATGATAGTTTTTGTAGATGCTAATTTTGATATTAACACTTTTATAAAGTGTACAATGTTTTGGGTTTCTGTAACAGTTCTGTCATGTTTTCTTTTACTGTAAAAAGCTGACGTTAGTAGCTCTGTTCCATTCCTGCCTGCTTAACTTTCTTATGTCCCTTTGTTTAGATGGACCCTCTGAGTGGCATTGGCGGTTTGAATTTGGGGCCCTCAGCTACTTCCCTCAATCCAAGCATAAGTTTCCCAACCCCAGTGAATACACCTTTCAATAATCCCCAGTCTCCAGCAAAAGCCTTTCCACCACTTCCCAATCCTAATCCCAGCACACCTTTTGGGAGCATTTCCGGCCTGCCCTCACAACTCCCTGGTATGACCTCAGGTTTTTGTATTTCAATCCAAACATGCTATCAAGTGTGAAGCAGAAGAGTGACATTATTGTTACTTCCAGGTCCACTGGGCACGGGCATCGGTCCTGGTCTAGGGATGCCAGCAGGGAGCACTGATCCTTTTGGTCCCAGGAAGATGAGCACACCGGGCCTGAACCCTCCAACCTTTCAGCAGAGTAAGATGAAGGCCTGTAAGTGGTGGTGGTAGTGGTGTGACTGAGAGCCCCGCCCCGCGCTGCTCAGCACTGTATTTCCTCTGCTTTTGACAACAATCACTTACTAAAGAAATTGGCTTTCAGGGCACTTTGTCTGCCGCACCAAAACGTTTCCTTAACGTGAGATTTTATTCCTGAAACAAGTTAATTGGTGATTTGTTTTACATAAAATGATTGTAGACTTCAGTGTGAGAGGAAATACAGATCAGTCTTCCATTCCTTGTCTGCTTTTGCTGACAGCCCCACTTTAATATTTTTCAGCTTCTTCAACATGACGTAATTGTCTACAGTACTGAATTGTTAGAGGCCTCTAAGATGAAGAGACACTTGTTTTCTTTCACCCAGTCTGTAAAGATGAACATGAATGAATGATTGATGTTGGTAGGGCTGCTCGATATAACGATATACATCGGGTGACGATATAAAAACGTCTGTCGTTTCATTTCACGCTATCGTTTGTTTTGTGGTGTCGCAAAATAAACTGTTTACGGCAATATTTTTTTCACCGTTCTGATGTCACTGTAGCGGCTGTATTCATTTCTTAAAGTTCTCTCTTTCTCTTATATTTAATAGAACCACACTACGGACGGACAACCGCCTGTTTCTATGCGTTGTCGTTAGCAACAACGACGGTAACACCATCGCGTGGCTCCACTTGTTTATTTTCCACAAACCTTTCACAATAAAGCTCAAGATCCTGTTGAGACTTTTCAAAATAAACTGAATCACATGAAAGATGCAGAGTGTTTACGGATGAGAAGCAAAAAAGAGCCGCCAGGTGCTAAAAAATAAACCTTAGACTCAAACGTTAGAACAGGCTTTTCCCCGCAGCACGCCGTGTAATAAATACTCACAAAGAAAACGGCGCCGTTACAACTTATGTCTAAAAATGTATCGTTTCATGCATCGTTAAAACGCTCGACTCCAGCTACACGACGCCCAGCTGGAAACACTTCATGCAAGACGAGCTGCCCGAGATTCACAGACTTTACAGCAAATGTTACATGTTTGTGATTTATATCATTATCGGACGATAGATGTCTTATATCGGGATATGAGGTTTTGGTCATATCGCACAGCTGTTGGTGTTTTAAGGTTAACAGTGAAAGAAGTTTTCTCAGCTGTTATTGAACTCCAGCTGTCGCCTGTACTTTGGGCTGAATCAGGTCATTCAGTTTCAGCTGTTGTTGTTTGCTCGCCTCTGTAACATTTCCGAAAGGGCCCCTATGGGAATATTTATTTTATTTTTCTTGTGTGTGAAGAAATTTTAAACCAGACAAACAATGTGACTTGCGTGTTGTAGATAAACCAAGACACTTTTGTGTTTTATTATAGTGAAAATGAGTGCATTCTTATTCATTGTTGGACTTAAAATGATCACTTATGCTTTTCTGTTCCCAGCCGACCTTTCTCAGGTGTGGCCCGAAGCAAACCAGCACTTTAGTAAGGAAATAGATGACGAAGCAAACAGTTACTTCCAGCGCATTTACAACCACCCACCTCACCCAACCATGTCTGTGGATGAAGTGAGTAGTTACATGACATTTTTCTGCGAATATCATTCCTCTTCAAATAGAATCCTTTCCACACTTGTCAAACAATTCATATATGATGTCATTGGACTCATGCAGGTCTTGGAAATGCTGCAAAGGTTTAAGGATTCTACCATCAAGCGGGAGCGAGAGGTGTTCAACTGCATGCTTCGAAACCTGTTTGAGGAATACAGATTCTTCCCCCAGTACCCAGACAAGGAGCTGCATATCACTGCCTGTCTTTTTGGTGGAATAATCGAGAAAGGTCTCGTCACTTACATGGCCCTGGGTTTGGCCCTCCGATATGTTCTTGAAGCCTTACGAAAACCGTACGGATCCAAAATGTATTACTTTGGAATTGCTGCCCTAGATCGGTTCAAAAACAGGTACTAGCTTTTTCTTTTGCAAAACAAGTGTAAGTATAAGGCGTTACGTTACAGCTGACATCTATTTCCCCCCCCAGGCTAAAGGACTACCCTCAGTACTGTCAGCACCTGGCTTCAATTGGTCACTTCTTGCAATTCCCCCACCATTTACAAGAGGTAATCAGGTTTCCTTAATTTATTTGTGGTCATCCTTTTTCTGTTATCAGCATTCATTAAGTTTTACTTAGTTCTCTCTCTGGCTGGAGAGAGAAGCGCGCCTTTGATTCAGCTAAATTAAATCTGTCGCTCTGCATCTTCAAATATCCTGTGTGTGCAGTATATTGAGTATGGACAACAGTCACGGGACCCTCCAGTGAAGATGCAGGGGTCCATCACCACACCTGGGAGCCTGGCTCTAGTACAAGCCCAGGCACAGTCGCAGCAACCTGCCGGCCTTAAAGCCCCACAGCCAGGCCAGCCCAGCACCCTCGTCACAACCACCACGACTACAACCACAGCCTCTAAGACGTCCACGATCGCAAGGCCGACAGCCACTAACTTCAAGAAGGATGTGCCTGTGAGTTCAGTTTTGACCGGACACCATGCGGCAGCATAGAGAGAGATATAGAGATATATCTAGATATAGATGGACATAGACAGATACACACACACACACACAATAATAATAATAAATGGTCTCCGTTCCTACCTACAGCCCTCCATAAACACTACCAACATTGACACCCTGCTGGTGGCTACTGACCAAACGGAAAGGATCGTAGAACCTCCGGAGAATGTCCAGGAGAAGATTGCTTTTATTTTCAACAACCTTTCTCAATCCAACATGACTCAGAAGGTAAAGACAAAGAAACAAAATATTACTGCATTAGAACAACCTTAATAATCAAAGATGCTGTTTTTTAAAAGCAGAACATTTCTTTTGTCAGGTCGAGGAGTTGAAAGAGACGGTGAAAGAGGAGTTCATGCCCTGGGTGTCTCAGTACCTGGTGATGAAGCGAGTCAGCATCGAGCCCAACTTTCACAGCCTCTACTCGAACTTTTTGGACACACTGAAAAACCCCGAGTTTGTGAAGATGGTTCTTAATGAAACCTACAGGAACATCAAGGTAGACTTAAAGACTGAATATTTAGTTGAGTGCAATGTTTGACACCTCTACCAAAAGTCGGATTGAGCTCTGGTGTCTTATTGCCAAAAACTTGCCTAGTGTGATGCGCTTGTAGTTACGTTTCTCACACGTCACATTATTATGTTGGGTAAACTGGTTTTGCTCTGGTAAACTGTCATCCTTTGTAAAGTACTTTTCCCCTGCGTCTTTCAGGTGCTTCTGACCTCAGACAAGGCAGCTGCCAACTTCTCTGATCGCTCCCTGCTGAAGAACCTTGGCCACTGGTTGGGCATGATTACACTGGCCAAAAACAAGCCTATCCTTTATACAGTAAGAGCATTTTATTACTTGCTCCGTAAAATTATCTGCTGGTTTTTGTGCTTCAGAGTGGCCTAATTTTTATTTTTCCCCTCTTCTAGGATCTAGAAGTAAAGTCTTTGCTACTGGAAGCTTATGTGAAAGGCCAGCAGGAGCTGCTCTATGTGGTTCCCTTTGTGGCCAAAGTTTTGGAGTCCAGCGTGCGAAGCATGGTGAGAAATATAGGTGTACTTCTCAGTAGACCCTAAGCAGTGTGGCCCATATACCAACTTTTCTATATATACAGTGGGGGGAAATGTCCAAACCACTCAGCGTGATTATATTTTTGAGTCCACAGGTTTTCAGACCCCAGAATCCTTGGACTATGGCCATCATGAATGTTCTCGCTGAGCTGCATCAGGAACATGACCTGAAGGTAATAAGTTAGCCTTGTGTGTTGCTATTTAGAAAACACATCTGGATTTGTACCGTAGTGTTAAACTCCAGTCAGGTTGTTTTACATTTACAGTAACAACAGTGGAGCTGCCTCCCATAATTCCTGTTTTTGATTGGACGCACTGAGTGATATTTAACAATTAAGATTAAATGCACAATGATGCATAGCAGGATGTCTTATCATTGAAAACTGCACTTGTCTAAACCGTCATTATCACTTAACGCCATGAATAAAATTACAGTTCAAGTGAATGCCGTTTCCTTAGGTAAATAAAAAGGTATCAGAAGTTCATTGCTTCCATGCTTTTGTTTACTACAGTTGAATTTGAAGTTTGAGATTGAAGTTCTGTGTAAGAACTTATCTTTGGACATCAACGAGCTGAAGCCAGGAAACCTGCTGAAGGACAAGGAGAAGCTAAAGAACCTCGAGGAGCAGCTATCGGCACCAAAGAAGGAGGCAAAACCTCCAGAGGAGATGCTGCCAGTCTCTACTGCAGGTGATCATGTTATTCCTCTTTAAATTGTCTTTGTAGTTTAAACATCTCAAATGTTTGTTTTTGTCATGTAGAAACAAAACTACTTCTGTTACGTCTGAAACTTGAATAGTTTTGTTTTGAATACTTGAACATGTCAGAATCTTATTGTTACTTGTAATCTTGTCATGTTGGGGCCGTCACTTGTCCTTTGAGAACACTTTAAGAAGCTCGTTGGTTTTTGTGTGCTTGCTGTTTGTTTTGCCTTTTCTTGTGAGTTTTTTAATCAAATTAGCATTTTCAACCAACAGGAGACTTTGTTCCATTTGCAGCTCCTCCCTCCACCCCAGCTGCAACCACCACCACTTGTACAACGACCGGGCCGCCCACCCCGCAGTTTAGTTACCATGACATCAATGTGTATGCGTTGGCAGGCCTGGCTCCCCACATCAATATAAATGTCAACGTAAGTATAAAGACTGCGTCATGATTTTGGCGTCTGAGCAGAGTTGTAGACTGTCGCAGGATTCTATACACTTCAGCTATGCACACATGAAGCTACGCACACTAGACGCCCTCAGGGACCTGATGACACCGAGAGTAACTAATGAGTAATCATTTCATGTGTTTGGATCTCTTCTTAGTCGTTTCTCTCACTCTTGGGCTGCTCTTTTGTTTTCTTAGATCCCTCTGCTGCAGGCTCATCCTCAGCTAAAGCAATGTGTGCGTCAGTCAGTGGAGCGTGCCGTCCAGGAGCTGGTGCACCCTGTGGTCGATCGCTCTATCAAAATCGCAATGACGACCTGTGAGCAGATCATCAGGAAGGACTTCGCTCTGGATTCTGAAGAGTCCCGCATGCGTGTGGCTGCGCACCATATGATGAGAAACCTGACTGCTGGCATGGCCATGATCACCTGCCGTGAGCCTCTGCTCATGAGCATTGCCACCAACCTTAAGAATAGCTTTGCTGCAGCTCTGAGGGTAAGGCCTCCATGAGGGTGTGTATTTAAATTGCTAGTTTACAGAAGAGGAAAAGCATGCATCAAATAACAAACTTGTTTTCCTTTTAGGCACCAACACCCCAACAGAGGGACATGATGGAAGAGGCTGCAGCCAGAATTGCTCAAGACAACTGTGAACTTGCTTGCTGTTTCATTCAGAAAACAGCAGTGGAGAAGGCTGGCCCTGAAATGGACAAGAGACTAGCCACGGTAAGACTTTAAAGGGGATTAACCCAAAAGGCACAAATATAAATCTACTTGGATTTTCATGGAACTGATCATTGGCCTATGGCCCAAGTTGGAGTGGTGAATACATGTACCGTATTTTCACGACCATAAGACGCACTGTACTAAAAGGTGCAGTCTCAGTTATGTGTGCCATTACTGTATTTAACACACACATAAGGCGCACTGGATCTATAGGGCGCATACAAGTACGTAGCGTATTTAAAAATAAAGCAGGAGCAAAACTAGTTTGGTACTCACATTTTTATACCATCTACAATCAAACCCATGGAAGTCCTCATCCTCTGTGTCTGAATTCAGCTGCGCTAAATCTCCATCAAACATGCCAGGTTCACTTTCTTCACCGTCAGAGTCACTTTCCGTGCCGTGCGGCTCCTCGGAAACGATGCCGGCTTTTGCGAAAGCTCGAACAACAGTGCCAGCAGACATGTTAGCCCAAGCATCTACAATCCATTGGCAAATTGTGGCGTAACTCGCCCGGCGCTGCCTTCCACTCTTGGTGAAACTGTGGTCTCCATCGGTCATCCATCGCTCCCACGCCGCTCGCAGCCTTACTTTGAACGGGCGGTTCACACCGATGTCCAGCGGTTGGAGTTCCTTTGTCAGGCCTCCCGGAATGACAGCAAGCTCACAGTTCATTTGTTTCACTAGTTTTTTCACATCGGCTGTGAGATGGGCACCATAGAGTCACAGATTAAGAGCGATGGTGATGCGTGGAAAAAACCACCTGGTCTCCTTACATACACCTCCCTCAGCCACTCTTTCATCATTTCCTCATCCATCCAGCCCTTTTCATTTGCCTTAATGATGATTCCTGCTGGAAACTTCTCTTTAGGCAAAGTCTTTCTCTTAAAAATCACCATAGGCGGCAGTTTCTGTCCATTAGCATGGCAGCCAAGCACAACAGTAAAAGAAGACTTTTCATACCCCGTTGTGCGTATCGCTACCGTGCTGGTCCCCTTCTTCTCCACAGTGTGACTCACCGGGATGTCAAAAGTGAGCGGGACCTCGTCCATGTTTGTGATGTGGCTGGGCTGGATGTGTTTGTCGGCGATGTGTTTGCTGTAGTAGGAGCGGAAGATGGTCAGCTTTTCCTTATAATCCGCTGGAAGTTGCTGCGCTACCGTAGTCCTGGTCCGGATGGAAAAATGGCACCGTTTCATAAAACGAAAGCACCAAGACGGACCTCCTCGGAAATGTTCAATGTTCATCTCTTCAGCTAGTGAAACTGCTTTTAGCCGAATGGTGACCGTCGAAACGCTTCTCCCGCTCGTTCTTTGCTCGATGATCCACCGCTCGAGTCTTTCCTCCAACTCGGGCCATCTCGCCTTATGTCCGCGGAAACTCAGCTGCGTCTTCTTGATCTGCCGGAGCTTGTTTTCCAGCTTCCTCAGCGTAGCTGATGGCCTTCAGTTTAAACTGTGCTTCATAAGCGTGTCTCTTTGCCATTTTCAGGGTTGTTAAAACAACGATGTTCTGCATAATGCACATACCTGTCCTTTTATATACAATCAACGCCCACACTTCACCCTTTAGCGTTCTCATGGTGTTCTCTACTACGTCCTCCTTACAACACACAGGGCGCACTGCGCTATAGGGCGCGCCGCACTTTTTGAAGAAAATCTAAGACTTTTATGTGCGCCTTATAGTCGCGAAAATACGGTAGCTTTGTAACTGTGTAGAAACGTTTAAGTCAAATTTCTTGACATTGTTTCCTTTTTACTCTTCCAGGAGTTTGAGCTGAGGAAGCATGCACGCCAAGAGGGACGTCGCTATTGTGATCCCGTTGTTCTGACTTACCAGGCTGAACGTATGCCAGAGCAGATCAGGCTAAAGGTGAGGTCACTGTAACATGCTAGTTTATCTTAAAACGCACGATTAACAATGGAAACCTGCCCTGAATTTGTATTAATTTGAAGAGATGCAACAAAAAGAACTCATAGTCTGTGGATACAGTCTCTGAGTAACGGTGTGCCTGTGCTGCAGGTGGGAGGCGTGGACCCTAAGCAGCTGGCTGTGTATGAGGAGTTTGCTAGAAACGTTCCAGGTTTCTTGCCAAGTAATGACCTTTCCCAACCAACTGGCTTCTTGGCTCAGCCCATGAAGGTACGTTTATTTTCAGGGACCCACGCACTCATCCCAAACACAAGAGCTGAATGCTGCAAAGTACCACAGTGTTACAGAACTGATAACCTGTTTAGAAGTTTGTCCTGCAGGTTAGAGTAGCATGGAGAGATCATCATTTATGAATATTCAGTGGATGAGTTGCTCAGAAAGCAACATTTAACTAAATACTTCTTGTGTTGCCGCATTTAACTCAAACTTTTTTTTCCCCATGTTATCTCAGCAACAGGCATGGGCGACGGATGATGTTGCTCAGATCTATGATAAGTGCATAGCAGACCTGGAGCAGCATCTTCATGCCATCCCTCCAGCGCTTGCCATGAACCCTCTTACCCAGGCCTTGCGGAGCTTGCTGGAAGCTGTGGCTCTGGCTAGAAACTCCAGGGATGGCATTGCGGCACTTGGCTTGCTGCAGAAGGTGGGATAATTAAATGTTGCTGGTTTAGTTTTGGCTCGTAGACGTCTTCCGCACAGTAGCTTCTCCTTTTGTGCGTACTTAGAAGCAGTTTATAGAACTGATGTAGTTTTGTCTTCAACAATCGGTGTTAGACAGGTCAGGTCTTAATGCTCATTCCATCCTCCAGGCTGTTGAAGGTCTTCTGGATGCTACAAGTGGCGCCGATGCCGACTTGCTGCTTCGCTACAGGGAGTGCCACCTGTTGGTGCTTAAAGCCCTGCAGGATGGACGTGCCTATGGCCCACAGTGGTGCAATAAGCAGATCACCAGGTGCGTCTATGTTGGAACAGTTTTTGTACAGAATGGGATATCCTGCACCATCTTAAAAGCTAACATTTTCCATGAATCTGTTAAATTTAGTGTCTCTGACTTGCTTCATGTTCGCAGGTGTCTGATTGAATGCCGTGACGAATACAAGTACAACGTCGAGGCGGTGGAGCTTTTGATCAGGAACCATCTTGTAAATATGCAGCAGTATGACCTGCACCTAGCACAGGTACACACTTTTCTACTTCTGTGGGTAGCGTCTTTGTCTGTTCACTGCCATTAACTGGTCTTCACATCTGTTCTGTAAGTTGGTGAAATAAAACTTCTGGAGGCATAAAGATGCTTTTTCTGATTGAATCAGTTTCCTTTGCTGTTGGTTGCTCTGTCAATGTGTTTTTAAATTAACAAAATGTTTTCCCCTCCTCCCTCCAGTCAATGGAAAATGGACTGCACTACATGGCGGTTGCATTTGCCATGCAGTTGGTGAAGCTGCTGCTGGTGGATGAACGCAGTGTGAGCCACGTCACAGAAGCTGACCTCTTCCACACAATTGAGACTTTGATGAGGACCTGTGCGCACTCCAGAGCTAATGCACCTGAGGGGTAATGAACCACAGCAGTTTTAATTCATTAGAAGTGGAATGATTATAGCTACAATCTGAGGCTGGAGATTAACCTTCAGGGCTGCTTTACAGCTCCATTGGCCAGTTTTATGACGCTAGACGGTAATGTTTCCTTTGCTCTGTGATGGCATTTGTTCACTGCGCTTACATGTGTTTGATGTTCAGTGATCTGAACATGTGTTTGTGGTCTGCTCGTCTGAGGTGGCAGACCCTAGCTTGACCTTTGCTCTGATGGCATGAATAGTTCTGGAGGTGTAGTGTGCTGAGACCTGATTCCTACGCCCTCTACCACCTCGTTTCCAGGCTTCCCCAGTTGATGGATGTGGTTCGCTCCAACTATGAAGCCATGATTGACCGGGCCCACGGTGGACCCAACTTCATGATGCACTCTGGGATTTCACAGGCATCAGAATATGATGATCCTCCAGGCTTGAGGGAGAAAGCGGAGTACCTCCTGAGGGAATGGGTCAACCTGTATCACTCCGCTGCTGCTGGCAGGGATAGCACCAAAGCTTTCTCTGCCTTTGTTGGCCAGGTTTTTATCAGCATTTATTAGTTAATGGGAATGATTAAAAAGTAGTACTGTTACTAATGTTTGCATCCCCGTTTTCTTTTTCCTAGATGCACCAGCAGGGAATTCTGAAGACTGATGACCTGATCACTCGCTTCTTCCGGCTGTGCACAGAAATGTGTGTGGAGATTAGCTATCGGGCACAAGCTGAACAACAGCACAACCCAGCAGCCAGTGCAGCCATCATCAGAGCCAAATGTTACCACAACCTGGATGCCTTTGTGAGGCTCATAGCCCTGCTGGTGAAACACTCTGGAGAGGCCACCAACACAGTGACAAAAATCAACCTCCTCAACAAGGTGCACCCACGTCACACTGAATATTTTTCTGATATATCATTTATAGCCCAGTTTCACTCATTTTCATTATGGTATAACCTTAATATCTCCACAGGTGCTCGGTATTGTAGTTGGCGTGTTGATCCAGGACCACGATGTTCGTCAGACTGAATTCCAGCAGCTGCCGTATCACCGCATTTTCATCATGCTGCTGCTGGAGCTCAACGCCCCTGAACATGTCCTGGAAACCATCAACTTCCAGACACTCACTGCCTTCTGGTAAGTAGTCGCTTTTTCTGAAGGGCCTCGTCCTGCTGAGAAACTGTAGTTCGGCAAGTTCTAGTGATGTTTTCTTCGGTCCATGTGGTCGTCCAACGTTTGCCTTTATCTGCAGCAATACCTTCCACATCCTGAGACCCACCAAAGCACCTGGGTTTGTGTACGCCTGGCTGGAACTGATTTCTCATCGCATCTTCATTGCCAGGATGCTTGCACACACCCCGCAGCAGAAGGTCTTTAAGGAGAAATAAATAACATCACATGGCTGTTTTTGTTTGAATAGTTTTTGAATATTTGTTCTAAACCGATGCTGTCCTCTAGGGTTGGCCCATGTACGCACAACTGTTGATTGATCTTTTCAAGTACCTGGCCCCTTTCCTGAGGAACGTAGAGCTCAACAAACCTATGCAAATCCTCTACAAGGTGATCTTTCAGGGTCATTTTAATCAATATCCTGGCTTTTAAGTGTTAATGTTGCTCTTGAAGCAAGGAGTATTTTGAGTGATGTGTAGAAAACGTCTGCTGTTCTGATGATCCGTTCAGGGCACGCTGCGAGTGCTCCTGGTTCTGCTTCACGACTTCCCAGAGTTTCTGTGCGATTACCATTATGGCTTCTGTGACGTCATCCCACCCAACTGCATCCAGCTCCGCAACCTCATCCTCAGTGCCTTTCCACGCAACATGAGGCTTCCTGACCCTTTCACACCCAACCTGAAGGTTCGATTAGCGCTTTGGTGTGAATCGTGGATATGAGCCAAGTTGGTTCGAGACCGAAAGATGTAATAGGCCTGTCCTTTATCGATTCCTGCCGCAGGTGGACATGCTGAGCGAGATCAACATCGCTCCACGGATTCTCACAAACTTCACAGGCGTGATGCCGTCACAGTTCAAAAAGGATCTGGACTCGTATCTGAAGACGCGCTCCCCTGTGACGTTCCTGTCGGAGCTCCGTAGTAACCTGCAGGTAGGCTTGTTGTCCGTTTACTTTAAATCAGGAGGAAGAGAAGCACAAAGGTGTGACGAGCTTGTGGCGTCTTTTGTCTCCCAGGTGTCTAATGAACCAGGAAACCGCTACAACATCCAGCTGATCAATGCTCTAGTGTTGTATGTGGGGACACAGGCAATCGCTCACATCCACAATAAGGGCAGCACCCCCTCCATGAGCACCATCACCCACTCCGCTCACATGGACATCTTCCAGAATCTGGCTGTGGACCTGGACACTGAGGGTAGGCTAGCAGCATTAAATTAAGGTCTTTTCATAGACATTTAGACACTACTCCTTAGAAACCAACTGTGTTTAAAGCTCTTTTCACCCAAATAACGAATGTCTTTGCTGGCTCTTGGTAGTGCAGACGGAGCTGGATTTTTAGGTGTTGAGCATCTGACCTTAAGCAAATCATCAGGCTTCTGATTTTGTCTTTTTCCAGGGCGTTACCTGTTCTTGAATGCGATCGCCAATCAGCTGCGTTACCCCAACAGTCACACTCACTACTTCAGCTGCACGATGCTCTATCTGTTTGCCGAGGCCAACACTGAGGCCATCCAGGAGCAGATCACCAGGTGAGACCGATCCGAGGTCCAGACGATGTCGTTGAGCGTCGTCTACGAATACTTGGTTAACATTTCCTCCTTGTTCTTTAGGGTTCTGTTGGAGAGGCTGATAGTGAACAGGCCTCACCCGTGGGGTCTCCTCATCACCTTCATCGAGCTGATCAAGAATCCTGCCTTCAAGTTCTGGAGCCACGACTTTGTGCACTGTGCGCCCGAGATTGAAAAGTATGTTGCCTGTTTGATATGCGATGTCTGGGAGCAGCTGTTGTTGTGGCGCCTTAAACCGACGCTGTCTTTTCCTCCCGTCTCTCCTCAGGCTGTTTCAGTCTGTCGCCCAGTGCTGCATGGGACAGAAGCAGGCCCAGCAGGTGATGGAGGGCACCGGTGCCAGTTAGCCTGTGTACCAGCCAGCTCGTAGCCCCCCGGAGAGATGCTGTGGCCTTGATCCACCCCCCTCACCACCCCACACATACACACCTCCCTCTTTACTGTTGGCACTGGATAAACTGGCAACCACAGTCATTTGGACTGTGGATGAAAGGACTACTGCTCACGGATCTAGTTAGGTTTTTTTCCCTCCCCCTTTTTTGTCATATCCCTTTGGAGTTGAGATGAGATGGATCGGGACATGCTGTTTAATATACTTTTTTTGACGCTTTGATGTAAATATTGGAAAAAAAAAAAAAGGGGAGAATAGGGGAGTAGACAAGTGGAAAGCAATGCACATGTCAAATAAAATGTACCTTGACATGTAAAGACATGTAAACATATTTTCACTCACTACCAAAGTCCTCTGTTTGCTTCCCTCCCACACATCCTTTTTTTCCTGGCTTTTTTGTTGTTGTTTTTCTTCAGCGGCTGAACGGTAGAGTGACGAGAAAAGCTGCCTACTTTCATTTGATTCCTTTTATCTCCAAGTGGGACAGAAAGATGTAGTTCTCCCATGTGGGGTGGGGGTCTACTCCTGGTGTGTTGGTGGAGAACGTTTGCTGATGGTTTGTCCATTTGAAACTGGCTCTGGAAGTCTCTCCCTGGCACGTGTAAAATTATGCAGTGATGGAAACCTTGTATCTTGACAAATTTGTATAAAGATCCAAATTGAAGAACAACAATAGAAGGACCAATACAGCCCATTTTGTAACATTTTGAATGTTTTGTAAATGTATTGGTCCATGTGTTGTATTTTGTAGTCCTTTCTAGTTTGCCTTTAGTTCTTGCTACTTAACTGCAGTATGCATACATACAGTAAATAAAGCATTCAAACTGCTATTTCATCTGTCTTCTTTCAGGACTGCATGACTAAGATTAACAAAGTGGGACTAACTGTATTAGCAGTAATAAGTTTTCAAGCATGTTAGTTTTTAAATATTAGGAAGCCAGAAAAATGGACTCTTTGAACCAAATGCTTTTTGTAGTGAGCGAGTTTCTGGCCGTCTGTTTGCTAAAGAGTGACCAGAGTTCATTTAAATTTGAACTGTTGTCCAGAAAACATTTGGCTTATTCATATGGGCAGTTAGTAATTTCAGTTAAGCATAAAGGTCTTTGCTTTGTAGCCGGGCTTCTTGGTTGGCGCACTCTCAGTCCAAATACTTCACTGTAGACGGTGATGCTGGTGCAGCAGCAGTTTATAGTGGAGTCTTTGGAGTTGTTTCTAAACATCATAACCGGTTTCCTCACATCTGAGGGCAACCGTTTGGGTTTGAACTGATCATCTAGGGATCTGCAGATGTTTAGGTGATGGTTTAAAGAGAACTTCTCAGTTGGAGAAGGTCCTTGGACTTGGTATTGGTCAATCTGATGTCAAATCCTGTATATGCTGCCAAAGAGAAACTACCAGTTGTAGACGATCACGATTGTTAATGAGGCTTGGCTGTGTCACGTTAAGACGGCACCACTTGAACAGATTTAAGTATATGAGCACTGCTCAAAAGATCAAACACTTCTTAAGCATCAAGTCAAAACTTCTGGGAAGTTAAGTTATCGAACAGGGTTGAAAATCAGTTTCAGCTGCTTTAGTCTTAAAGTTAACAACAGGTCCAGATAGGGCTGTGCAATATGACCAAAATCTCATATCCTGATTTAAGACATGTATCGTCCTGACGATATAAATCACAAATGTAACATTTTCTGTAAAGTCTGTGAATCTCGGGCAGCTCGACTTGTGTGAAGTGTTTCCAGCTGGCGTCCTTTACCTGGAGTCGAGTGTTTTAACAGATCAGGAAACTACATTTTTAGACACAAGTTGTAACGGCCGACATTTTCTTTCAAAGTTTGAGTCTAAGGTTTTTGTTTTTTTTTTAGCACCTGACGGCTTTTTTTGCTTCTCATCCGTAAACTCTCCGCATACTTTCACGTGATTCAGTTTCTTTTGAAAAGTCTCAACAGGATCGTGAGCTTTATGGTGAAAGGTTTACGTCAAAAAAAGAGCCACGCGATGGTTTTACTGTCGTTGTTGCTAACGACAACACGTAAAAACAGGCGCTTATCCGTCCGTAGTGTGGTTATATTAAATATAAGAGAAAAAGAGAACTTTAAGAAATTAATATAGCCGCTACAGTGACATCAGAACGGTGAAAAACTATTGCCGTAAACAGTTTGTTTCGTGGTGTCGTAAAATAAACGATAGCTGTTTTTATATCGTCATCCGATATGTATCGTTATATCGAACAGCCCTAAGTCCAGAGGTAACAATGAGCCAATGCCCGAAACAGGAATGATTTCACACAACGGTGGGGAACTCCAGGCCTCGGGGCCGGTGTCCTGCAGGTTTTAGATCTCAGCCTGGGTCAACACATCTGAATCACATGATGAGTTCATTCCCAGGCCTCTGGAGAACTTCATGTTGAGGAGGTCATTTAGCCATTTAAATCAGTTGTGTTGGATCAAGGACACCGGCCCTCGATGCCTGGAGTTCGTCACCACTGATTTTACAGGTCGAGGCCACTGACATTTATTTTTTTGACCAGTTCAACATTTGGCTCAGATCAGTATGCCTAACAGACATCTGGACCCAAGATAGCACATCAATACATGCTGATGCCAGAAGGTTTGCTGTTCCCAGCACCATCTGAAGAGAGTGAGAGGAGAAATGACCTCCACCAGAATGTTCCTGACCAAACAATCAGAAACAGACCTGCGGGTGGCTGGAGAGTATACCAGAACCGGTTGTTTCTTTGATTTTTCTGATGAGGATAAGACATATTTGAGCCTCAGGGGTTTGGAGAAAATCCAAAATAACTTTTTAAACTAATTCCAGATGTATGCTGTACCGTGACACGACATTCATGGTTAGAGCCTGGTCAGTTCTCACTGTAATAGTTTTACTACATTTTCCTTCACTGGACAGTGAAGTCAGTGTTGGTGGGAGCGAGTCCGAGTTAAAGCGGCTCACGTTCTGTATATTAATACTTGATTTTGTTTTTGCGAGATGTTCTGATGAAATGTGAAATCTCAATATTAATAGTGAAGAAAACAGTCCAAAAAAGCCCCAAACCATCTTGTAAGACATTTGTTTTATTAACCGTGTCATCTAAAAACGATGGCGCACACATACGATTAAAAACCTCGGCTGCGGTTCCCGTCAGAGCCGAACTCATGACTTGGTTAGCTCCATGAGTCCATGCAGGATGCTCTTCTGTCCATAGCGTACTTGCAGCGCCTTCCACTGCCTGCAGCTCAGTCCCGCGAGTGCCGCCTTATCCTCCATTAACGCCCGGTCGACATCCATGACTTTTTCCTCGTCCTCTCCGTCTCCGTAGGACCTCAATGTCAGATGGGCCGCCTCATAAATCAGTTGTTTCCATGAAGCCTTTAACTCGGAAAGACCCTCGTTGGAAAGCGCCAGGGATATCTTCTCATCATCCTCGTCGTCTTCTTCCCATCCTTCGTTGTCTTTAAACTCTGAAAGCTCTTCCTTTGACATGCACAGCACCTGAAAACAAAGTCAATCAGCAAACCCTCGTATCTCAAACGGCGCTGCTTCAAGTGTTTGTCCCGACTGTTGTCATAAGTAAAAACAGACGATAACTAGCGCTGTTTTTACGTGCTCCCTCACCTTGAGCGCCGTATAGAGCTCTGTGTCTGTAAGGCAGCCTTGTTTACCAAAGACGAAGGCTGCTTCCTCTTCCGTCATCTGACACAACACCCCCCACTGCTCCTCAACCAGCTGCCGGTCCAGATCCGACTGAGCACCTGGGAGGGAAAATGAGGGATGTCGTTCACACCGTCACGTCACAACGCTTTGAAACAAATGCGGCTGTTATCGTTCACCTCGTGCGGCAGCTTCGTAGAGTTTAGCGACGGGGATGT
Source organism: Haplochromis burtoni (assembly GCF_018398535.1). Classification (NCBI taxonomy): domain Eukaryota; kingdom Metazoa; phylum Chordata; class Actinopteri; order Cichliformes; family Cichlidae; genus Haplochromis; species Haplochromis burtoni. The sequence goes on from NW_024582794.1 coordinate 279,153, forward strand.
CGGCAGTGTCGTTGCTGTTGCTGGAACACGGCTCGGTGAAGCCGTACATGTGAAGCAGCTGCCAGTTGGCCATCTGCCCGTACGTGTTAAACACCTCCTGGCCTTTATGAATAGGGCGCACGCAGACCATCTTCAAGCTATCCTGAAAAAATGTTGCGCAAATTCATTGTTCAAAACTAAAATGTGGAAACACAGCGACTCTATTCTACGCTTTCCTGATGAGTTCATGACCACAATCCCTCGTTTCAAGCTAATTTTATACATCATGGCCATATTACTGTCCAAGCATACACAGACAGGTGCTGTACGAGTGTTTCGCCACCTCTTGCTTGTCTTGGACATCAAAAACTAATGGGGGGCATCACGCTGGCTTCTCCCATCTTTTATCTACAGTATATGATTTTCAAAGGTGCAAAGCTGCCACAACAGATGTTTCTCCTCACTTGTGTGAACTCCAGATTAGCATTGTGATTGGACACATGGTTAAGCATGTCAGCCATGGGAACCATCACTGGTGGGTTGGGAGGCTTCTCCTCATCCTCATCGTCATCCTCCTCATCTTGTGGCTCTTGGAAACTGCAGACGAATGGAGAGACGGGATGGGAAAGAAGAAACAAACACACATACTCGTGCACTGCTGTAACTGTCTTATGTATTTATGCATGCTAACCTGTAGGCCATGACAAAGGCCACAAGCTGTGTGTACAAGTCCAGAGTGTGTGTGCCGGGGTTCCAGAGGTCAGGATGTCTGGTCATGAATGGCAGGACCACATCTGTGTACTCCCGCTGGATGTTAGCCAGGTCCCTGTCCACTGCCTCCGGCACACCTGTTCCCTTCAAGAGGCTGCCTCGCTCCTCTTTAGACCTGAAAGGATGGACAGCTCAAATGTTTTCCTCCTCTTTCCCATAAGAGAGGAAATAAAATATTAATTTAACACCATTTCATGTAGTATAATTTAGAAAGACTAAACAAAGATACAGTCACTTTCTTTCAATAATTACCTGCAGGGTAAATATTGAAATAAGATCAGGCCAATTAAACAAAGGCAAATTAGCGGCTCAAAAATTGGCACATGCAGTTAGGAAGGACAGACATTTGGACCTGGTGTGTGTGGCTCAGAGAAAATCTTTAGCAAAAAAAGAAATTACATGGACATTGCTCTGTGTGCTCACTGCTGAGAAGAGACGTTTTAATTACACCGATCTGTGCAGAAATGTGACTAAGCTCAGTTTCAACAAAATATTAGAAGAACAGAAAGGAAAGGGATTCTGCTCTTTCATTAAGTGAGCTATTTAAACAGGTTTGGAAACAAATAACAACTCCAGCGAGCACGCCGATGTACGCGTCATCGTACCAGGGAAGTAACACCACACCTCTGGATAGGATGGGAGCCGAAGCGTGTTCCTCACCAGAACATGGGATGATCCAGTGTTTTGAAGTCTGTCCACAAAGAGAGGTAGGCTTTCCAGTGGGACTGTGAGGATGTGTATTCATACAGCAGAGCCAGCAGCAGGGGAACCCAACCCGACGAGCTCTGCAGAGTCGACTGCTCTGTGAAGGAAAAGGGAGAAAGTTACAAACTGAGGGATGCAGGCAGGCAGCATCTTTGCAGCGTTGCACGTCACCTTTTTCCAGCAAGGTAGAAACTTTGGTTGTTCCCTGATGGAGGAGAGCTGATCTGGGGATGGTGAACAAAACCTCCCCGTCCTCTATGTCATCCTTGGCCAGCATCCCGTACTCGGCCACGGTCCCCTCTTTACTCACGCACACCTACAGGTACAAACGTCAGTCCTAAACCAGGTCTTAGTGCTGACTAAGAAGCTGTAAATGCAGTCGCCGTAACAAACCTTACTGCTGAGCTCCAGGCCGACTCCGTCACACCACTGTAAAAAGCTCTGCAGAGGGCTCAGCTCTGAGCCATCCTCCACCTGTCAGCGCAGAAACATCAGCAGGCACGTGTTATCTAATGCTATCGTGCACGTGGTTTCACGCGCTTCTAAAACGAAGCCACGTGATTACAGTTAGAAGAAGGTAACTGTGTTCCTTGCATCAATGCTAAGTGATAAAGTGAGCTGAATGGCGGCACGTTGTAAGTAGCAGATCACGATCGACTGCGTAAACCCAGCGTGTGCACCACAGCATGTTACACGTACACAGAAACACGCGGCGTCGTGTTTGCTGCTGAAAAACAAACCGGATCAAACTGTTACCTTGGCTCGTTTCGCTCTTGCTGCCATCCCGCAGAAGTACACTCGAAGCTAACTCGAGCATGCGCACTGTGAAACATGTGCAGGTTAAGTTTGGCCCACGCGGTGACTCGTAGTACGAGAAGTGCGGAAGTGAGAGGCTTGTGAAATGGGACGGTCTAGCCTTCGTCGCGCTGTTCAGGTTGCCTAGCAACCATGATACTAACCGCGAGAAACGTTTCATACAGCTTTGTGTGACAGAAACGAAGGAGAAAAAAATGTGTTTTGGTCATTCATCATCACTTTGATTAGCTGAGTATCTGAGGCTGAGACCACGGGACTGTAAAACATGATTGTTGGGCTTCATTTCTGTACTGAACAGTCATTTAAGATTAGCTGGTAAATAGGGTTGCCAACTCCCTGAAAAATAAATAAGGGACACCTCGTGGCCAGGGCCGGGCGACCCAGTTGTCTTCACCCTTCCCAGTGTGGTGAATTTTCTAGCTCTTTTTTTGTGTGTGAAATTATTTTTAACCATTTGACTTGAAGTTGATTTAAGCAGATGCATATTCTTTGTGATATGACCATATGGGAAGCAAATGATCATTTAGCCATTTATTTTTAGCTCAAAATGACAACATTAACACAGTAAAACAGGTCTCTTTCTTAAACAGAAGCCTGTCATGCTTAACTTTTGAGAATATAAGTAAATCTTTCTTTAAAAGAACTCTGTCCTGCTTAACTTAAAATTATATAAATTAATAGAAAGCAATAGAACGAAATATATTCTTGTAACAGTGCACATTTAGTGCATTTAGTACAATTGGCTTCAGTTGAGGTATTATTTCAGCTTTTCTAATGCTAATCAGCTGCTCCCGTGATTCATAACTCATCATCATTATTAAAATATGTATTACTTTTATGTATTAGTCATCTATTTGTTGTAATCATCTATCCTTGCAGTTGTTTATTACACAAAATAAGTTATATTATCACACTTCTGGCCACATAGCGCTGATATTCACTGCACATGCCCATATTAACTTTTTCCAGCCAGGTGTTTTCGTTTTCCCATTCTTCCCTTTCTCTGAGGGGAACAAACATTGCTGCTCTAACGCTGGGCTCACACTGTGCGGTTTTAGGCCCATTTTGAGCCGATTTTTGAGTCGTGCGACCGTTTTGGTGATCGGCCCGATTTTGGCCTTCATCGTGCGTCGTGTAGTATATGTGGGGTAACGAGAAGTGATTAACACCTCGAGCAGCTCCCGATCATCAATCGCTCGTGAGGGTGTCACCACAGGCGCTCACACTGCTCACGCGCAAACACGTAAACGTCGGTGAAAAAGACGGAGCAGCGCGGCTGTGCAGCGTGTGATCTGGACACAAGCGATGGAGGCACAACTTGTAGAACTTTGGAAAGCTCATCCGAGCCTTTTCGATGTGGCCTCACAAAATTATCACGACCACAACAACCGTGAAAATAGTTGGATGGACATCGCTGCTCAATCACAGCTGCCTGATCATGTTTTTCATTAGAAATTTAGCAAAGTTGATGGTGGTGGCGTGTCTGTGTGAGTGAAAGACAGAGACAGAGATTTTCTGTTATAACCTTCATGTTATGGAGGCACAGTGTGAGCACTCAGGTCGCATCAGAGCATCGAGACCTGCATCGTGACCTATGAACTTCTAACCCTGCGAGTCAATCGTGCAGTTTGAGCAGGAGCTGAATAACGCGACTGAAAAAATCGCGCAGTGTGAGCCCAGCTTTAGGTGTACTGTCATCTGAGACTTGCACCGCAGTGTGGGCGTTTGTTTCCCTGTTGGCCATGCTTCTCGTTGTGGTCATCTGTTGTCTTCCGGTATTTTCTCCGTAAGCGACCTTTCCTCGACCAATGAGAGGAGCGGTAATCGAATTGTCACAAGTGTGCTGTCAGCTCATTGGTCACAAAGCAGGAGAGGGGCTGGGTATTATGTTTTCAAACAAAGCGTTAATTCCATTAACATTTATAGACTATTTTGATTCCCACTGTATTACGGGACAAAGTGCGTCCCTTATTAGCTCAATACGGGACGTGTACTTTTGTTTCGAAATACGGGACGATTCCGTTTTTTAAGGGACTGTTGGCAACCCTATTGGTAAATAACAATTAGCTAATCTTGTTCATGAGACTATCATCTCACTGTGGTAATGTAAATATAATATGGCCAATATTATAGTATTGTCAGGATTATTATGAGATATATCTCTATCTATCTATCTATAGATAGATTTAAATATGCTTTAAGTTAACGCTGAAAGTACAAACGTCACTAATGTCACACAACTTTGCCGACATGTGGCCAAAGCAATGTTCTAATGTTCTTTGTTATTAAACATTCGCACATAAATAAGTGACATCATATTCAGTACTTACTTAAAGTTTACTCTTCGGGCGCCCCTCATCCGCCGTTTTTTTTCGGCAAAATTATCCACACTAGTGATGGTAAATTTGATTCTTTTTACTGAGTCGAGTGTTAATGAGTCACTCACCAAAGTGAATCGGGTGTTTTGAGTCACTGAGTCAGTTGATCGGAGAGTGCAAAAATTTTACATTTTCACTCAAACTTAATTTGTTTCCCTTTTCATGTAAATCCCACTGCTAAGATGAATGATTAAAAAAAACAACTACTATTTTATAGAGAAAAAAAAGAGCAAAAACATTTCTAAAATTAAGCAATTTCCTATCAAAATTGCTTAATAAACATTTATTTTGTTTATTTGTATTTTATTAGTATTTTCCTTAAGTGTGTCAAATATATATTTTCTCATCTAAATGTCCACTGCGCTGTCAGTCGGGGGGCGGTAATGCGCCTTAACATTGGTTGCCAACAGTGTTGGGACTAACGCGTTATTAAGTAATGCGTTACAGTAACTACGTTATTATTGTGGTAACGAGCACGGTAACTAGTTATTATGCCAAAACTGTCTGTCAAGAAATCTAGTAGCCAGTTACACAGCGAGGTGCTGATCCCCAGCAGATCCAGTTTGTGAATGAGTTGCTGGGGAATGATGATGCTGAAGGCTGAACTGAAGTTTATGAACAGCACTCTGACATATGAGTCTCTAGTGTTGAGATGTGAGGGCTGAGTGAGGGGCAGTTGAAATTCCATCATCACTTGAGCGTTTTGACGAAAGCAATAATTTGATTTGATGCATGACTAACCGTTCAAAGCACTTCATAATGATGGAGGTGAGTTTGACAGGACGGTAGTCCTTAAAGCAGGAGGTAGATGACTTCTTGGGTACAGTAATGATGGTGGAGGCTTTGAGGCATGTGGGAACGACGGCCTGACCCTAGTGATGTGTTAAAGATGTCTGTGAAGACATTTGTGAGTTCCACAGCATAGTCCGTCAGTGCTTGTCCAAGGATGTTATCAGGACCTGGAGCTTTGCGTGTACTGATTTTGGCAAGGGATCTCCACACACTGTCTGGGGATTGTGTCACCACGGTCTGTAGAGTGGGCTTGTAGTCTGTGATGGTTTGTATTCCTTGCCACTGCCTCCAAGTATTTCTGCTGTCGCTGAAGCTTTGCTGTAGCTGATGCCACGTGACAGGTTTGCCCTTGCTGTTCTTAGACTCACCTAATTCCCGGCTCTGAAGGCTTGCATTTTTCAACCTTAGGAGCATTTAAACCTGACCTGTGAGCCATGGTTTCTGATTGGCCCGGACAGTGATAGTCCTGGTCTCTGTGACATCATCGATGCATTTTGGGATGTAGGCAGTAACAGTTTCTGTATATTCCTGAAAGTCTGTGGTGTTGTCGTGTGTGGCAGCCTGTGGTGGAAAAGCAGTCTTGCAGTGCCTCTGAGGACCCTTCTGGCCACACCTGTACCTGCTTACGAACTGGTTTGGTGACTTTGACCAGGGGCCTGTGGGAACCCATGGCACACCTAGATTTCTGCCTGTACTGACCCTTATGCAAA
>NW_024582794.1:307229-309781 GCF_018398535.1 Haplochromis burtoni
TCAGGAACGCGTTACTCGTTACTGGGATTTAGATAGGGTCGTTACTCGTTACTTCGTGTGGTGGCATCGCGGAGCTTCCACAGATTCAGTAACATTAGCATCTCTATAGGTGGAATTAAGACACAGTTCCAAAAGCAAACACAACTGATCAGTGCTGAGAGTGGTCCTGTTGCTGAGGTTGGGGTGATCCTGTAATCTCTTATGAATGACCTCCAACGCTTCTATGACTGGGATGCAAGTGAAGACAGATGTAACATCTCTCTCTCACTGTACATGTACTGTGTATAAAATTAGGGAAACATAACCTGCACAAACAAAATAATTTGCAGGACAAATGTTTGACATCAATTTTGTTCGATTAGAAGAAGGTAGGGGGGCAACTTCACTCACATGTGTTTGTAAGGTTGGGAAACCTGCAGTCAGCTGAGACTGAAGAAGTCACTTGGATGCAGAGGTGGGTCGAGTATCCAAAAATTGTACTCAAGTAAGAGTATCATTACTTTAAAATATTATTACTCAAGTAAAAGTGAAAAGTAGTCGTCAAAAAAGTTACTCGAGTAAGAGTAAAAAAGTACTTGGTGAAAAGGCTACTCAAGTACTGAGTAAGTAGCAAGTAACTGTTTGAAATGTCTGATTTATTTTATAAATCAATGCTATCAGACAAACAAAAATACATAAATATACAAATTTTAGTATTTTCAAATATATGTAAAAAGATCCACAAAATAAGGCACAACAATTCTAATTTAAGATTTCAGTTTTTCACAACGTAAAGCCTTTTCAAGCAAAACCCACAGTAAATATATTCACATTTACAGCAGCCTCAGAGAAAACATTAGAACGAGGCAACTTCAACATAAGAGACTACAGCTGATGATACTATGTTTGCACCTCTGAAGCCCAACTGATCCTCCATGACTGCATTTAATGTCAATCATTTATATGAGATGAGCAAAGTCTGTGTATCAAAACGTTTCTGACAATATTGCTGGACATAATTGAGCTATTGATGTAAAGGTGCCTGGTTGTGTTGCACTGACCCGATGTTACTAAATATAGGCTGTCATATATTAACGTTCCTCTACGTTCCTCAGTGAATGCAGCCATTATTACACCCCTGAAAACAGGAAGGAAAGAATCACAAGTGATTTTGTGTTGTTATCTCACAGAGTAGTTTAATGCAATGAGGAGAATGTGCGAAAGCCCCCTAGTGGAGATTGGAGACACTACCAATCGATCCCAGAAACTAGCCGATTAGTATTGTACAGATCGCAGTTCTGGTGAATAAAATGACAACCATTGATGCAACATGAAAAACAATAACTTTTAAAATATTTCCATATCTTATTTACATTGTCTTTATGCTTATGTCGACTAAGATGAATGTGGATTAACTGTATTACTTTTTACTTTCAGTTGTGAACCCTTTTTACATATAAGAATAAGAATACCACATGACTGTGGCCTTGTGTTATACCCTCTCTGCTGCAGACAAACACAAACATCGTGATTAGACATTCAGGAAGAGCCTCCTAAAGATGAAGGTCTGTGTCTCTTGACCTTAACACATAATCCAGTTAAATCTGATTTATGTTCATTAATGCCCCTCACACTGTAACTTAAAATAATAAATCGGTCACTGATTAATTACAGAAGTACGTCTGTGAGCATAAAGATGTAAGCCTTGGACCATCAGGATGAAATGTGGTTGGGAAACTTAACAAGCTTTGATAAAACTTCATCAGTAGTTTGAACAAGACCTCAAAACCTTCGATCACCACGGGTGGTTAGCAGACTGTGGTTGAACCATGCAGCCTAACAACATGCAGTAAATTGCAGGTTAAAGCAGTCTGCTTACACATTGTTAAACGAGGGAAGGGAACTAATGTGGCTGTCACATGACCCTTTTGTCCCATTTCATCCCAGGACTCGATTGAATTGCTGCTCACTTTCTACAGTACTTAAAACTGATCAGTAGGACCTGAAACCGCAAACATTCAAACATTCAGGCCAAGAATCAGCTGGTGAACATATTAATCTACTACAATTAGCAGAAATGAATAAATAAACAGAAGAAAGTTAGAGTGATAACAGAGTCATGCAAGTTTTTGACCAGGAGGTTAAACTCATGCAAATGAGCTTCATCCAGGCTCATGAAAACACCGTCCTGCTTATAAACAGCAGATCATTTGTGTCAGTGTCAGGATGGTTTATATTTGAGCTTTTAGTTCACACAGAACAATTTTTATTAATTGTTTTTAGCAATTACCAAAGTCTGTGAATCCCCAAATTGTGCAGTTGTTCTCTTTGCTCCCCATGAGGTCACTTTCACCATGTGACAAAAACAACACACACTCGGGCCACCAGCAACTTTATAAATCCTCAATAAAAAGCTGACAGGTTGCGATGATGTTCCAAAGAACTTATTAAGAAAACAACTAAATACACAGAAAATGTTATGAAAATTGGTTTATTTTATATCTCATAGTTTTAAATGATGCAATAAAAATATGTATAAAACATCACAAACTGTAATATTTTACAAATGCTTA
>NW_024582794.1:310277-310758 GCF_018398535.1 Haplochromis burtoni
GGGGTAAGGCTGTCTTCTGGGTGGGGTGTTTGCTCCATCTTGGACGTTGAACGTCTGAAGTGTTGAATTCTTAGCCACAGGCTATACCTTATGTAAAAACAAGAGACTACAGTCAGTTCACTGCATCATTTTTAAACCTTTTCTACTTATTTGTGTTGACATTAAGTACAGACGTACCTTTGTCCTGCATGGTGAATTAGGGCTTGGGAAAAACATATATTATTCAAGAAAAAAACAATACATTTCACATGTGTGAGTCAGATGTTCTTATATCTGTAAAAACAAAAACACAAAGGCAAAGTTTAAAAACACGTTCTAACATAAACTAATCAGAGTCACTGTCATCAAGGGAAAGGCTAAAAAGCCTCTCCCAGAAACATCTGACTCCAAAACAACCTGAGGATGTTGAAGGGGCATCAAACTGGTCACTTACCTTGCACCTCTTTGCACTTACCTCTTCGGTGCAGATGTCTTCTCTGCT
>NW_024582794.1:310778-314373 GCF_018398535.1 Haplochromis burtoni
GAAATATAAGAATATTCTACAGAATGGTAATATTTATTTATGGTGAAACAGTGGTGGAATATCGCTGTTGCTTTCGTATAAATGAAGCGGACATACCTGCGTGGCCGCGATCTAATCCTGTTTACATAAAGTAAACCTGCTCCCCAGCAGGTTTACGCTCATGGCTCTGTTGCTATGACAGCAAGTCCCGGATGGGCTTCGGGGAACCGAACGATCCTGGATCACGCGAAATCGTCAACAATCTCATCCAGCTAACTCACTTAGCGAGGTACGAAGAACAGGCCCCAGGTCTCGGTGTTCGCAGCAGGTGTGTTGGGTGAGTGGTTTGTGGGCAAACTTTTCTGTTGACCGTCATTTTTTGGCACACCTTGTAATCCATGCGCTATTTGTAAATTGATTGAAAGCGCAAACGCTTGTTTTTGTTTTGTTCCTAAAATAAATGTGCAAAGTACAAGTACGACTCATTATGGATTATTGGCGGCGCGTCACAGGGACACAACCAACTCAGCCGGCCGCGGCTTTATTTATGTATGAAAGTTGCAACAATTGGAGTTCAAGTTATTTTTACTTCCAATAGTGTTAACACACTACAGGTCATGAACAAGATTTTATTTTTAATTTTCATTGTAAGTGGGCTAAAGCAGTTAATTAAAAGTAGTCTAGCATAAATGTAAATGCTGTAATTTGATTATTTTAATAAACATGTAACTTGGATGGATTGGATGCTGGCGTGACCACAGTGCACACGTCTGCTGCTGCTCACAGTGGTCCAAGGGACGCTCAGGGAGTTTGTGTGTTCGCTCAGACACATGAAACATTAGAGGGAACATTGGTTACAACCGACCCGATCTGGCTTTTCTGGAACATAAATCTGGCAGTCATCTGCATACCAGTGAAAATATATTCTGTGTCTCCTAAAAACTGAGCCCAAGGGAAGTAAATAAAGCGAAAGCAGGATAGGGCCCAGAATGGAACCCTGTGGTACTCCATGAGACAGCGGAGCACGGGAGGACTCGCACCTTCCTAGGCGAACTGACAAGGATCGATCTGTTAAGTAAGACCTGAACCATTTCAGAGCCACACCTGTTATAGCGACACTGCTCCAAACACGAGATTAAAATTTCATGGTCTACAGTGTCAAATGCAGCAGTTAAATCGAGTGAAATACAAATGACACTGTCACCAGAATCACATGATAAAAATATATCATTAAAAGTTCTTAAAAGTGATGATTCAGTGCTATGCATTGCTTTAAAACCGGACTGGAAAATCTCCTGAACATTTTGTGCATTCAAGTACAGGATCAATTGGTTACTTGCTACTTTTTCCAAGACTTTAGATAAAAAAGGCAGCTAAGATATTGGTCTAAAGTTTTCAAAACCGGATTTGTATCTAGCCCAGGTTTCTTAAGAAGTGGTTGCACAATTGTATCTTTGAAATTCTTTGGAACCACACCTGAGGTAAGGCTGCTATTTAAAATGGTTAAAACAGTTGAACCTGTGGTAGAAAACCACTTCTTTCAGAAAACGGGGAGGGGTGGCATCGTAGGGCGAGCCTACAGGCTTTAGATGATCCACCACCTCCTGCAGCTGAGCAAGAGTAACCGACTCTGTTGAAAGACAGCCGAGCAAATTGGAGGATCAGAGGCGTCAGATGTGGGCAAAATAATCTGCGCCCTAGCCGAAGCTACCTTGTTTATAAAGAAGTGCAGAAACTTTTCACACATTTCATGTGACGGCTCAAAACTGAAAAGGGGTTAAAATGGTCTCAATTGACTTAAACAATATATGTGGTTTCCGATAATTTATCAAAATAATGTTAGCGAAGTATTTCCGCTTTGCTTCTTTTACTGTGAATTTATATAAGGACCAGCGCTCTCATTTTGCAAAGAGACCTGTAAGTTATCTTTTTCCATCTCCGCTCAGCCCTACGACATTCACGCCTCACAGCGCGGGCTTCATCGTTCAACCGGGGTTCAAGCTTTGTCTTAACATGACTGATTTTTAGAAGGGCAACAATATCCAAGGCAGTCTGACAAGTGGTATGAAACCTAGAACTGAGTTCCTCTACGTTTGAGTGTCTCAGGAATGGATTATAGTAGGTGGAGAACCGTGGTGCTGTGAAAGAATTTAACAACAGGGACAGAAAACAGGGTCAGAGACTTTCAGATTAAAAACAGGCAATGTGTGCGCTAAAACCAGATCGAGAGTGTGGCCACACCTTTGTGTGGGTACAGACACACATCGAACTTTTCTGGACAGCTCACATGAATATTAAAATCCCTGACAATAAGAAAGGAGTCACATTTTATCATGACTTCAGTCAGAAATGCAGCAAATTCCTTTATAAAGTCTGTAATCTATTTTGGGGCCTTGTATAGTATTGTGCACAGTACAGGGGAGAACAGGCTGTTTCAAATAGCAACTGTTCAAACTGTTCAAAGGTTTGTGAATTTGGTACCAGTGGAGTCCCAAAGCCTTTGAAATTGTTTCTTACGGTGCATTCACACCGAACACGATAGACGCGACCAAAACGCGCCAGACGCCCCTAGCTGGTCGCGTGCACATTCGTACCTCGACGCGCATCCAACGCAAATTGATCACGCGTGAAGCGGAAATGTGGGAGGAAGTAGTGCCAGACGGTATGTTTGCAAGATGGCAGCTGTCAATCTAGCGCTTGAAGACAGAGTCTCCCTTCTCTATTTACTGTGGAGAGCAGATCAGCGCGTAAAGGACGTCCTCGCCGTACCTGGGTCCATCAGGTATGGCAAGCCATTAGTGTCAAATATCGCCCCTTTTCTAACCCGTTTGGTTAAGAAATGGCGTAAAAAACGCAGTTTAATTATTTAAAACGCAAAAAAACCGGCGTTTGTCCAGACAGAACTCCGTTTTTTCCGCCACTCACATGGCGCCTTGAATGCACCATCCAAGTGGCGGAAAAAACTGTGTTTTCGTCTATCTTTAAATGCCGCTTTTTACGTCACTCGGCAGAAAACACCGTTCAAAGATGCATAAAAACAGCGTTTTATTGAAATTATGCAGAGCACTCCCCATGGTTCCCTCATCCAATTACTTTCAACTCATTTCACCCAATCAAAGAAGAGGAAGTGCAGACCACACTAATGCATCACCGATTCACCTTGCTGCTAAGTGATTGCCTATTCAGTACCAGTGCTTGTCACAGTATTCACTTGTATTATAATCCCACTATGCATTTTGATGTGTTTAAAGCATGATCAAGCAAACAAACGACAGAATGCTTTTTCTGAAACCTTAACTGTGTTACCTGTTATGGCAGCTGTGCTCATTTCTGAGCTTCTTTCTTATTTTCCTCTTTATTTCTCTTAACCTTTAACTTATGTCTTAGCAATCAGATTCTGCCATCATGCATTATGTTGACTCTTCTCTTCTTTTGTCTCCTCTTTTTTCACCCGTATTTGGACGCTCGGCGCATAGCTCCTTTGTTTACGTTAGGGATCAGCTGTTAGTGCTGCGCCCTGCAGCTGCGCTACCGGCAGACAGACCGGAAAACCCCGGTGAGGGAAGAGACGGGGGTGATGTCTCCCAAGAAGGACACCTTACACCATCTCTCCTTC
>NW_024582794.1:314393-318128 GCF_018398535.1 Haplochromis burtoni
GAGCAGCTGAGGGAGGAGCAGCTGGCGGGTCACCAACTGGGGCAACAACTCGAGGGAAGAGTGGGGCGTTGGCCTGGCCGAAAGGCGGCATGGCGATGGGGGCAGCACCTGGAGCAATAGGATGTTGCCAATCGTGCCAAAACGGCTCTGGAGGGTGCTCCCGGATGAGAGGGGAATCATCTCTCTCATCCATGGTGTCATACCCCGAGTCATCGCTAAGCCAATCCCCCCACTCTTCTGAGTCGTTCCAGTCAGATGAATTGTCAGTCTGTTCACTCACCTCTTCATCGTCTACAGGTAGGTAGGGGGGGTACTCACCATACTCACCTTGCTGTTCACCGTCATCAGCATCTGGTGCTTCATCAGAAGAGGGTGAGGGTGAGAGAGGGGTAAAATACTCACCATACTCACCTTCGCTGATACGCTGGGTATCAGTGTCCTGAGCTTCACGAGAAGAGGTGGTGCTCTGGAGACTGTCATCCAGGATCCTGATGACTTCAGGAAGGCCTTCTTCTGCAGGGCGTTCAACCACATAGTCAAGACGCCCTGTGAGGAAACAATTTTTAAAATAAGATTAGGAATGTAATAGACACCCAGTGTTAAAGCAACAGACCTACATCTGTTAGTTTGAGCAGAGCATGAGAGAAAAGCATTTTATGTCAGACTGAATGACATTGTTCAATCTTTAAGTGAAGTTTTTTAATAGAAGACCACCAAACCTCCAGCAAGGCAGCTCACTCTGTGTACTTTTAAGGTGACACTATATATGACACTATATTGACACTCTATTTAGTGTACATTCAATTTGTTTTATTTGTTCTTTGTAAGCCTTTATGCAAACACTATGTTGGAATAGGTAATGGATAATAAGTATTGATTTGTAAATAGCCGAACATGAGTAACTTATTATATAAATATACTACAGTACATTTATAACTAACCATGCAGCTCATTCTCCTGTTTTATTTACAACTCACGATGTCACACATTTTGAAAAAAGCTCAGAGGTTAAATATGTGGATGCAAACCATAATGTAACATTTAGACCACATGTACCAATCGCATTTTTTTTAAAATAAAAACACAACCTCCTTGGCAAGAGTAAAAATTGCACACACAAAGCTCTGCAGGTATGTCTGAAAATGATGGTCAAGTGAAAAACAAACAAACAAACAAACAAACAAACAAACAAACAGAAACTCTTAACTCAGAATCCACATTTTTAGAAATGTGCACAAGGACTGTATCTGCCATAAGGACAGACACATCTAATCTGTGGTAAACATGCTACCCCTGTGGAAATATCCCTGTGGAAATATCTCTCTCTGCTATCCAATAAGGTTGAAAGCATTACTGTAACAGAAGATAGGTCTTAATGCCATTATTTCTACTGTTTTCATATTCTTTTGATATTATTTTATTTGTATTTTTTTTATCTTTGTGTTTTGCAGCAGAGAAAAAATATCGTTTGTCAATAAAGCGTTTGATCCGGAGAAGAAAAGGATGTCAGGAGGGGACCTGGATCTGTGTGTTTACGCCTGCGTGTTCTGACGCCATGACATCTTGAAGATGCCGTTACCACAGAAACGGATTTTTGGGCATTTTACAAATTTTAGTCCATTAGCTATTTTTAACCATTTCATTTTAAAGAAAAGTGTCAAATTTGAAGCCTTCACATCAAAGTAACACCTTTTTTTCGTATTCATACACCGGTCGTTAATAATTTCTACACCTCTCCCGGAAAATTTAAAGCATACAAACAATTTACGGGAAACAATCTTGAATACACATATTTGATCACGTTAAAACTTGATATTCACACTGGAACTCGTTAAATTATTACAGTCATTTACATTTAAAGAAATTTTCAAAGGTACCTGCAGAGAAGTCCAGGTGACAGTCGAGGAGTCCGGGTCCACGGCGAGCCATCTTCAAACTTGAAAAACAGAAACAAGTACAAACCGATGAAGTACTTGTTGTGCTCTCAAGTTTAATCCGCTTTCAGTCAAATGTTTTGCAAAACTTAGCTTTCCACAGGCTGAGGTTGGAGCAGGTCGAAACAAGTCCACGAGCAAGTGTAAACGGACGATTGGAGCCTCGTGCAGCGTTTAAATACCCTCGGCTGCCATGGTTACGGTTGTCAACGTACACGTGCGCTGATAGAACTATATGAATGGAGCTGACCGCGGTGTAATTTACAGTTCATTTATGGTCATTTACTGTCAGCGGTGGAAGTAATGAATTACAAATACTCTGTAATTAAGTAGATTTTTTTGGGTACTTGTACTATGAGTAATTTTTCAAGTGTGTAATTTTACTCATACTTGAGTACAACTTACACCATGTAATCTACTTCGCTACTTATAAAATCAAAAGTCGCTGAGTACGCCCACGATTTGAATTAATATTCAAACCTTTCGTCTGCATTTTTGCAATCGCAACCGCGCCAATTTAAGACGTAAGCAAAGATAAACTCTGCTGCAGCAGCAGGCAGGTGTCTGGAGGTGCTACATGGTGGAGTACAAACTACTTTATAGACCGAAGATTTGGAGACAAAGAAGCCAAAACGGAGACAGAGGACAACACTGTCAACCATGAGAACGAGCAGAAAAGACGGAGGACGCGTGCCCGTGGCCATACCCGCGTGCCCGTGGCCGTACCTGGAGGAATTGTTCATGTGCAGAGGGAGAAACGGAGACAGCGTCCAGATGCAGTGCGAACTTTGACCTCTACAGTCGTTTCAGCTTACAAGACTTCAGCGTCTAATCTTAAAAACACACTGAGGTAAGAGGTTTTACAACTATGCGTGTATGATATTGCCTTCTTATTTTCCATGTGTGTTAAGGTTATTATTTGGCTAAGATATTGTCACCGCCATTGGTTAGCCTGATATTAAAATAAGACGGAGCTAGCTAATGTGCTTGTGTGCATGCATGTTTTAGCTTATTATTTGGACAACCACCGTCATTACAATAAATTAAACATGTAGTCATTTAAAACTCACAGGCCTACAATCAGCTGGCCTATATAAAAACCAAACTTGAACACAGTGCTGAGCTGCATCTCAAATTAATCTCCCAGCTCTCAGCTGACATGTGCCAGAGCCCGATTGATGGATCAGTTGATCAGGATCATTGGCCTGATATAGGTCTATCATAGTGACATGGCTCTTAATCAGTAGGGTTATATGTTTCCCAATATGATATATTTTTTAAAGAACATAATGTGGATTGTTTTTATTTGTTAGCTGTATGGGCAGCATTTTTGTGTATGTGATCCCTTTTCTTAAATTAGATTTGCTATATACACATATTTTGCTCTCTTAGTATTTTTAGGACCTGACTAATACTGAAAACTTTAGGGTGATACTGATAAAAAGGAGTTAAAAATTTAGATACTGATACATTGGTCGATACTCTTTTTACAGATAGTATACAGATTACAGGACTTAGAATGTATACAGAAATACAGAAATTCATGTTTTTTGCAATGATCGTTCAAAATTGGTTTACATTTGTAAATAAATACAGCAATATATCTGCAGGATTTGACCAATTCACCACTCTTTTATACTATGCTCAACAATCAAAGATTAGCTCAAGTCTAGTTGAATAATGTTTTAAAAATGTGTTTTCCTGTAGTGTTAATCACAGTGATGTTATGAAGTAATGTATGAACCTGACGTATGATAATATTTATCTCTACAGAGGAAACATCCATCGAAGATTGAGCAGT